>NC_056737.1:928804743-928822243 GCF_019279795.1 Protopterus annectens | reverse complement strand
GCAGTTGTGAGACTTAATTATATTATAATATTGGAATTACACAAATAAAAGAACCAGTCATGCATTCTGACTTCCATTTCAGGAAAAAAATGAAGTTTTGTGTTACATCATTACAGCAGTTATACATACAAATGTGGGAATCAGAGCCACTGGAAAGTTTTGCAGCCAATCAATACTAAAGAATGCTCTTAGTAGAAATTGCCAAATAAATTATTAATCTTTATAATATAATATAATATAATATAATATAATATAATATAATATAATATAATATTTATTCACATTTAATATCTAATTATTAAATGTTAATGCTGCACTGTGAATAAAATATTTTACCAGCAACTGAAGAGTCATTCTTGTCTCCATGTTGTCTGTCTCTTTCCCTATCTCTCTGTCTCTCTCTCTTTTTTTCCTCCCTTTTATATTCCTTTTCCCACAGAACAGCCTAATTGTATACATCTCAGGTAAGGGAAAACTTGCCATCTCCCTCTACCCACTCAGGGACATATTCATAGGGTTGTAGCAATGGCTCCCTCCCTGTGGGCCCCCTGGTGCATGACAGCCTAGAAAGCTGCCAGTTTCAGGAGCTTTGAGAAATGGTAAAGGAAGCAGTTGAGCAGGCAATGAAGAGGTGCCTTCAATCTGTGCAGGACTGCTCCAGTGGGTTCATGACTTTCTGCCACACTCAGTTCCAAACATCAAGCCACCAGAGGCCTCCACCCCCGACATCTCCAGGATACACATCTGCAGGTCTATTAGGTAGGTGCGGTAACTGAGGTCCTCTAGACCATGGTGGGAATTGTGATCACACCTTCTTATCCTCCACCTTTTGTATCTGTTTGTCTACCATCTATATGTCTTGTCTCTTTCACCAATTTCAGCCCATCATAGTGTCCTTGTCTTTCTTGTCTAACTTTTTATTTTATCTACTCCTTAACTCTTCCAAAAGTCTTTGTCTGATACCCTCTTCCATTCTTCCTTCCACAATTTCCCTCTTATATAAAAACATTTTGAAAAGAACAGGGGTCTGTCCACTGCCAAAATATAGTAGCCCTCCTGTCCCATCTGCTCAAGCACAACCATCTGAATGTCTTCCTTCTGTGCGCCCCTTATCTTCTCTCTCTCCATCATTTCTGGCTTTCTTATCTTCCCATTTCCAACCTTATAAAGAACCAGTCAGGGTGTCCTCAAAAGGATTCCCTTACATTCAGTAAATAACAACTTAAATTCACTATAGACAGCTGCACTAATTGCCACTTTCCTGAAATATTTTCAAGTGACGAATACTAACTTGCATAGGCTCATGGTTGCTGCAAAACAATATAAATAGCCAAAAGCAATCATCACTTTGCACTCATGTGGCTTCCTTTAGACATAACCACACTAGCTAAAAATCCATTTTATGATCACTCATATAGGCAAACCTATTGTGGGTGTTCTGTGCAGTCCTTCACTTGTTCAATGTCAGCACCATTTAGCAGAATACAGGTGCAATGATGCTTTTCACACATTACCATTTGGGACTGTGAATATCACCCTCAGTCTGGGGAAGCAATATAGTAAGGGAAGGGAAGTAGGAGATTAAGGGGTGGAGCCAACTGAGAATACTTCCTGGGCATCAGTAAGTAAGGAAGGGAATGACAGGTGTGATCTATAACCATTAAGGGAGAAGGAAACTAAGGGAACCGTGATGAAGTTATATGACAGCTGGAAGTTTGAGACAGCGTAGGTGTCAGGGAACAGAATAAGAGCAGAAGGATCGAGTCATGAACTGTGTATGTGTTTGTTTATGGATGGCACAGCACGTATAAGAGAATAAGGTACAAGGGTTGGAGTGATATGGTATATTTCTAGAGGTGTTGTGAACTTGAAAGAGACGATTTACATATGAGGTGGTGCTGTTTACCTGAAGGAGGTAAGGAAGGCATGTAGAAAAGAAGACAATAGTGATGTTGCTTGTTTAAGATTAAGAGGAAATACAGTAGATGGAAGGAGGAAGAAAGAGTGGAGATCATGTTAGCAACGATCTTCGATAAAAAGGAGCTAGCAAGCAGCTGCAAAGAAGGAGGGATGGAGGAAGATGATATTCCATGTTATAGAGATTAATTAAAGAAGTCTGTAAGGAGAGCAGGAGAGAAAAGTGAGAAAGGCAGGAGGAAGTTTTGAAATTTCAGAGCAGAATGAGAATAGAGGAAGGGAGTCGGAAGAAGAGACATGAACGAAGGATAATAAAAGAATAAAGTGAGTGAGGGTGAAAGTGTTAGGGGATGAAGACAATGAAGAAGCAGTGCATGGGACAGCATCTGAAAAGTGAGATTACATGAGGAGATACAAGATGAAGGAAGGATTCCTCTGACCAGAAGTGCACATGAGAGGAAGAGCAGAATAGTTACCAATGGGATAAGAGATTGTGGGGCAAAAAACAAGAGTTATAAAATTCTACAGCAAGTTTAGGACTAGTGAGATGGGTATGTTTTCTTTAATGAAGGGGGAAAATTAATTCTGCAGGTATAAATAAGGGTAGGTTTAGAAGTGGCAGCACACAAATATTAAGATAGTTGGAAAAATGGTCCTCTACCATAGATAAGAAGGGTAGTAAAGGGAAGAGGTTTTATGAAATATATATACAGTAAGACAAGTGTAAATTCCATCTCTGTACAGTTATTTTTCAGGGATCACAAATGGAGGAGAAGGGGAAGATGGCATCCAAGCAAAAATTGAAGGAAAAGAAAAAGAAATTGGACTAGGGATATATAAGGTTAGATAAGCTGATTCGCACTGTATAGAGATAGCATGTTTAAATTGTTTATAGGTGAATATAGCAGATATGCAAATGTTGTACTGTTAAATAGCAGATCCAGGATATGTGACAGAATAAAAATGCTAAACTCCTGCTCGTTATGAAGGGAACTAAGAATATGGTGATTGCCATCAGTCCAGGTCTTCCTAAGCATAAGTGAAGCAGTTCTGAAGGTTTTTGCAGGAGAGAATTCATTACTTTCTGGTTATAAGAATTCTGTCTGGAGACAAACTGAGTACAAATAAATGCATCTGGGCTGTACCCTGTGAAAGTCAGATTCTGTAATATGTGCCATCACCAATCCATGCATAGCACTGGGTACAAGATGCATAATAGGTTGGAGATTACAATTATAATTACCAAATTGAGTCACTGATGATCATCGGGCAACTATTTCAGCAGCTTCTGGAGCACATTTGTAAGATCTGTCTGAAAGGGGCATGAGATCAGCAATAAGGGGTCCAACTGGAGGGATAAATAAACAAGAAAAGGAGAGTAGTATTTCTGGAACTGAATTCATCCTCAAGTCTTGGTGAGTACTATCACATGGTGGACTCTGTTTTCACAAAATTTCACCGGGGCAATACTGATACATACACTATATTATAAACAGTAGGTTAAAATGCATAAAAGACTGCTGGACACAAAGGTCCCAGGATAAAAACGTGCCAAATCCTGGTGTACGCACCTGGTGCCAGCACTGGAAAATACAGCAGTGTAGAACCATCAATAAACATTCCTACACAGGATTAGGCCAGGCTGATGGAGGAAATGGCCCATCAAAGGGTGTGGTAGTCCACAAAGCCCACAAAAAGAGAGAAGCCAAAAAAAGAGCCATAAAAATGGCAATGTGGACTATTGACAATAAGGAAGACATTAGGTATTGTTACTAGTACACAAGAGGCTAAACCTATCCAGACAGGAGTTTCAGAAGATGAATGAAAATCATTACATAGAAGAAGAAATGTTGGGCCACCTGGAAAAAGAAGTGACAGAGGAAGTAAAAATAAATTATAAAGATCTAAACCCAGAGGTTTTTGAAAAGTATAAAAAACAGATATGGACATGGGAAAAAAAATATCTGGTATGGTGCAATATTTATACAAAGGAGAAAGCCAAACTAATCAATACAAAAAAGCAGCTTCAATGATATTTGAAGAGTAAAAAAGGCAAATGCAACTAGATATGGAAAGTTTCAAATACAAAAATAAGAAAACAAAGGGGGGGATTTAGAAAAAAAGATAGATATGTAGAAGTTAAATGGAATTAAAGTCATGGAATATCTGTGAAGTGAATGATTTAGTGTGGAGAATCCAGCACAAGCAATGTCACAGCATGATGGAATAATGGATCCGCAGATTAAGGAACAACGGTTGTTGAAGAAAGCATCTGAAGAAGATTTGCCACACGATGATGCCCTGAAGCTACTGTATGAGCCTGATTTGAAAGTCCAGTTGAAGTTGCAAAGCAACAGAATGAGCAAGAAACATATCTAAAAGCGGTAACGTGCAGAGTGATGGAGCAACATGTTCCCATTTGAAGGAGCAGATGAAGCAGGGTGCATCTGAAGACGAAATGTCACAACAATATTTTCTGGAATATTCTGTAGAATTCTCACAGGAGACACAGAGCAAAAAAGCTATTTTTAGTTAAGAAGAAAATTATTTAAAGGAAGACCAGCTTGATTTAATAGAGATGGATACATATTTTATGATAGATAAAAGAAACAGATTACAGAAAATAAAAAGACCCAAAATGTGAGAAGACCAGTATAACAGATGAACACAGTTATCAGGACCATTAAGTGAAATTCATGTGATACAACAAAAATAAAAATAACATATTGCTGTCCAGCTAAACTAATAATGAATTAAGTGTATTACAAAAATGTAGAGTAACAAAGGAAAGGAATGGAGCAAGTAAAATGCCACCATGGAAACATCAAATAGAGAAAACTATGAAGCAGTTAAGACAAGTATATCAATACAGAAAAGGACTTTTATAGGGAACTGGGATGCAAAGTACAAAAAATAGAAACATCACCAAAACTATATATATATATATATATATATATATATATATATATATATATACACTATTGACAATAATAAACTAAAAATGTAGAAGAACTCCAGCATTTTGGAAATGGCTTTTTTTGGTTGTGTATATATCTATATCTATATATCTATCTATCTACACACACACACACACACACACTATACACACACACACACACATATATATATATATATATATATATATATATTCACTTTAGAAGCTCGAAATACTGAAATATCAAAATTCAGTATTTCAAGCCCATAAAGTGGAATCCTGAGAACAATGAAAGCTCAGAAGTGCAAAATTCAAAACCTCGAATACCAGCGGTTTTGAATTTTGCACTTCTGAGGTTTCGCTGTGGTTATGGATTCAGGTAAGTGTGTGTGTGTGTGTGTGTGTGTGTGTGTGTGTGTGTGTGTGTGTGTGTGTATGTGTGTAGTAGTAGAGGCACGAAATTCAAAATCTCCGATGTGCGAGATTTTTAATTTCACAGTTCTGAGTTTTCTTGGTTTCAAAAATTCGACTTTATAGCTTCAAAATACTGAATTTCAATATTTCAGTATTTCGTGGATATAAAGTGAATCTATATATATATATATATATATATATATATATATATATATATATATATATATATATATATATATACATCTTAGAAGGTATGCAGCTAAATACAAATAAAAAGGACAGAATAAACAATTCATTGATGACTCAAAAAAAAAACTTTTATAGGGAACTGGGATGCAAAGTACAAAAAATAGAAACATCACCAAAAAAAGAAAGAAATAGTCAGATTTTGGAGATGTAGATGCTAAATGGATAGAAAAATTGAAAGAAACAGAAGTAGCTCTAATGTAGAGGTTATGAAATTGGATGAAATAATGACCAGAGAAACTGAGACAAAATTCAGAAAAGCTCCTAAATGGAAAACCCCAGGCGAGACTCAATACTTAACTTCTGGCTTAAAGCATTAACATATTTGCACAAAGATTTAGCACTCAGTAAAAATTACTTAAAGCATATCTTGAACAGACATCAAACTGATTAACAACAGGAAAAATTATATTCCCACTCAGAAGTGAACCTAAGTACCATAGACCAATAACTTGTCTTCCAACAATATGCAAACTATATATTGGAATTGATGCAAACAGAGTTTACAGTCATTTAGAAAAAACTCAGTTATGGCAACAGAGCAAAAAGGTTACAGAAGAAAGTCATACTGAACAAAGGAGCATTTTATAAATAAAGTTATAATAAAGAATTGTAAAAAGGCAAAGAATTTAATTATGGCATGGATATGTTACAAAAAAGCATTTGACATCATCCCACATTCAGTGATAAAGGAATGCTTGTAAATGTATAAGATACATCCTATTTTACAGTGACAACAAAACAGTGGCAAACCACTCTGCAGTTAAGCCATGACAAATGATATATTATTCCAGGGATAACATTTCAAAACAGAATATCCCAAGGGTGATTCTTTCCCACTGCTGCTGTTTTGACTTGTCCTTAACCCACTGAGCTGTTGAATTATCTGATTAAGCCATGGTTATAGTTTGGCTTCCAGAAAACTACATTGTTTAAAGATTTCTCATCTACTTTTTGTGGCTGTTTTTGTATAGTTAATTAGCTGAAGAACTGAAAGCACAACTACAAACGGTTACAACTTTCTCAGATGATATAAGAATGACATTTGGTATCAATAAGTGTGCAAAAGCAACATTTTAAAACAGGAAATCTGCAGCACCAAAAAAAATATCAACCTGAGACAGAAATGTGATACCAAGGAACTTGAGAAGGATGGAGTGCATGAATATTTGGGAATAGATGAAAGATTTACAATAAAAATGTACAAATAAGAATGAAGCTCAGTAAGGGGTACTTCAGAAGACTAAAACTAATACTGAAAGCTGACTTGGCATCTAAAACAAAATGCAAGCTATAAATCAATTTGCTCTTCCTGTCCTAACTTATATGTTTACAGTGACTGTCCCCAGAAAGTACTGAATTGTTTGGACATATCAACAAGAAAAATGCTTTATGCTTATCAGATGATATATAAAAATCAGTGTGTGCCAAGATATATAATCCTCATTCTGAAGGAGGTATGTGACACTTCGAAATTGATTACATTTATAGTTCTGAAATTGTGGGACTACATTCATATCTACTGACCTCATCGGATACAAAAATAATGAAAGTTTGAAAGCATGAGAAGAAGCCTAAGATGACATTTTTGCTTACTTTAGCAGAAGTATTTCAGTATCAAGCAGGAATGGAAATGAATCCAGAAGCAGGCAAAAATGAGAATCAAAATATGAGCAACTGAATGTGCAAAAAGAAGAAAGAATATAAGGAAAAAGAAGAGACGAGAAGGCAAGAAAACTAGAAAAGTCATACATAAAGTGGAAAGTACAGATTCCCTGCAACTACCTTATGTTGGCCAAGATTTGATGCAGGAATGATTAAGGAGAGGTGAACTGAAACCAAAAGATGAAAGGCTAATAATGGCAGTCCAGGACAGTGCACGTATGTATATGTTGGTTTACAAAATCCATTTAAAGGGTGAGAGAAACAGGCAAATGCAAGTACTATAAAAAAAAGCTCTGGAAACAGTTGCACGTCTTTTTTTCTGGATGTGATATACTCATGTCAGACGGCCTGTATACTGAAAGGCACAGCAATGAGGCAAGACTGTTGCGTGGGGGATTGTGCAAATACTACAATATAGATGTAACAAAGAAGCATTGGACAAATGAACCATAAAGCATTATAGAGAATCATAAAGTTTATATCACATGGAATTACAACCAATTCAAAAAACGGACTGAGGAAAACCAGATATGGTACTTAATGAAAAAAAAGACAAAAGTAGCACTGATCAGTGAAATTGCTGCACCCAGTGATTATTGTGTCTCACGTACAGACATGGGCAGAAATGAGAGCAATGAGGAAGAAAGATACCCGGTCATTTCCAGCAGTAGTAGGAGCAATGGGTCTAATAAAAAAGAATTGACTGGCATATTTAGATATACTGCCAATACAGTAACCCAGTATGAATTACAGATGGTTGCAATTCTGGGTACATTGCAAGTGCTGAGAAAACACTCTTGGCTAACATCAAAAACTAAAACAATATCACTCCTATATCACAAAATCATGAACTCCAATCATACCCTGACTTAGGAATGGATTCCATTCCTGTCATGGTATTAGAAACCCAAAAGACTTGGAGAAATTAAATACAGAGAACATTATCACATGGGAAAAATAATTAAGCACTGTAATTGTTATTGTGTAAGATGTATAAATACCTACTGCAGCAATTCACAGCTCTGGTTTCCTTGTTTGGGGAGTGGATCACAAGACCTTGAGGTGCTGGTTCCCACTTAAAGACTGTCAGAGCAATGATCAAACCCAAAAGATAGGGAGCCCCAGTTCAGAAGTATCAAAGGATCCTCTTGGGATAATCAGTGCACCAAGATATTTTAAGCCTCTCAGATTGTAAGGGGGATCCTGCTGTCCTCTGGGGAGAACAGTGAGGAAGCTGTGACAGGAAAATGGAAAGCCTCCTCAAGAGTATTCTCTGAAGAAGAGGAGGCATGAGATGCACGGCCTTCCTTCTTTCAAATGACTTCAAGAATCTCCCCAAACTTGGGAATGGAGGAGGGGACGGGGGAATCTCCCTTATTCCTAACTTTGTCTTCCTGGTTGTCAGATTCTAAAGGACACTCCAAATGCACCCCTTGAATTTACTTTTCCTCAAGCTCCTTTCAGGGGACATGTTTTCCGATAAAGATTCATGAAGAGGCTCAGAACTGCTGCTGTAAAATCTTCAGAAGTTTTCTGCCTCACTGGTCATAAACAATTTTTAAGGCTATAGACTCAGAGTGAGTACAGTACTGGTGGAATATCGGGCAGTAACCATAATGTGCTGGTACTTGTGCATCAAGAGGTGCAGCTTCAGTGTTAGAAATAACTCAATGAAATCCTGCCAGCATTTATGTTATCACTGCAGAAGGCCCGATACTGAATGAGGTTGATAGAAATAACTCAATGAAATCCTGCCAGCATTTATGTTATCACTGCAGAAGGCCCAATACTGAATGGGGTTGATAGAAATAACTCAATGAAATCCTGCCAGCATTTATGTTATCACTGCAGAAGGCCCGATACTGAATGGGGTTGATAGAAATAACTCAATGAAATCCTGCCAGCATTTATGTTATCACTGCAGAAGGCCCGATACTGAATGGGGTTGATAGAAATAACTCAATGAAATCCTGCCAGCATTTATGTTATCACTGCAGAAGGCCCGATACTGAATGAGGTTGATAGAAATAACTCAATGAAATCCTGCCAGCAGTTATGTTATCACTGCAGAAGGCCCGATAAATCACCAGCCACAGCACTGAACTCAAGCCACTGACAAGGAGGTTTGGAGTCAAAATGACCATAAGCACCACAATATTAAAATCTAGCAAAAAGGCAGCACCAGTATTAGAGGAACAAACCATTGCAGACTGGAGGTATCATAGACAGCTGGTACCATGGTAGTTGTCAGTGTTGGTAGAAACTAAGGCTGGAGTCTTCTAGTTTCCAGGGTAATTAGTTATATTATAATGGATAGTGAGAAAGAGACCAGACCAGGGTTTGTTGTACAAAATTCCTAATTATCATGGAGGCAGAGGGATTAGAATTAAATCCATTTTTACATAAGCCTGCAGCAAAAACTCCTTGGAATAGTCAGTGCTTACCATATTATTTTGAGGGGAGGATATCAAGTGAATAGATCTAGGGAAGGGAGGTCTGGAGGAATTTAGCCCAACAAGCTCAATATCAAGCAGAGGAGAGAAGCTTCTGTATCCTGATGCTGATGATGACTGAGTAGAACTATCCACAACAAGTAGCTCAGTATTAGAAGTCACAACACAAGAAATCCCAACCAAAGCACAAGACTTGGTATGGTGCCTTCTATGTATTTAAGCAGCAGGAGACCTAGAAAATACAGCCCTACGTGCTCCTAAAAGATTTATCCTTGGGTTGCCAAAGATGTTGAAGGTTTGCCTTCCCTGATCTTATCCTGGAATCATTTTAAAATTAATTTATTACAGCAGGTTTTCATGGTTCACTTGTCAAAACTTGCACAGATACTGTACTTTGCTACCAGAGACTGAGTTCCCAAACAAGTCATGGAAAGCGTATGGTCTTGTAGAGGGGCCTTATGACCAGAAATGCTGTATATATTAAAGTTCAGTGTTTTCCATGGTAAAACTGACCAAAAGCACAGTCATTCAGATAAAGCACAAAAAAAGAATATAATGCCTAAAACCCATCCCCTGGTTACCCGAGGAAATGACATGTAAAAATAAGAATATAACCAAAATACCCAATACATTATCAAAATTAAAAAAGGGAGCACCTGACTTTAAATGAAGAAGTGTAATGCAAAATCTGAACATTTTGGAAGAGAACATATTCAAAAAGGCTGAGGAGCTTCCACCCATTTTCCAGTGCTGTTAGCTATCTTAGTGGCAATGGAACAAGGAGTCTATCTGCAGAGTTATAGGATGAGAAGCTAAAGGCTGGAAAAGTTTTTGCTTCTGGGCTGATCTCAGCCTGTGTCTATATCCAAGAAGATGAAGAGTATGGACTGTATCATCTTAGATTGTCTGCTAGGAAGGAGTACTGGTTAGCTAACAAGCTAAAAAAAGAGTTGCAGTAGCAAAGAACAAGGAATCAGAGGCACTCTACCAGCTTCTAGAAAGTGACTCAGTAGACAGCACAAAGAAGCTATCTCAGGTTGCAAGTCAAAGACAGAAAAATAAAGAAGATAGTCAGAAACCTTCCATAAGGCATGCCAGCAACAACCTGCTCACAAGTCTACAGGAGATAAAATGAAATGAAAGGAGTACTTCCATCTGTTTCTGAATGAAATAAACCCCACAGAAGCTGTACTGCACCAGACACAGACTACAAAAAAAGAAGAGAAGGAGCCCACTATAGAAGAAGTAAGAACAGCACTAAGGAAAGTAAACTAAGGGAAAACAGTAAGCTCAGATGATGTCACAACAGATATGACAAATATGTTGGGTGAGATAGGGGAGAAATGATTCCTGGGAGTATTCATAACAATGTACAGAGAAAGGCATATCTCAGATGACTGGAAAATAAGCATACTAGTGCCAGTGTTCAAAATCAAAGAGGACATTCACAACTATGGGCAGTACACAGGTAACAAACTGCTGTCACATTGCATGAAAGTTCTGGAGAGGGTAGTTCATAAATGAATCAGCAGAGTTTGTGAAAGTAAGATGGGAGATGAGCACTTCATATTCAGATCAAAATTCAGCACAACTGCTCCAATGTTTGCACTGACAGAGGTGGTTGAGAAAAAGCTAGAGATGAGTTAAGAGTTCTTCTGGGCATTCCTAGACTTGGAGAAAACATATGACAATATCACTAGAAAGCTGATTCGGGCAGTCCTGTGCTGGTTCTGAGTCCCAGAAACAACAGAATTAGTGCAGGCTGTGTACAAGGACCCAGTGGTTCAAGTATGAACAGTGTTCAACCTCACACAGTTGCTCTCAGTGGGAGTAGGCGTGCATCAGGGTTCACTTCTGAGACCACTGCTGTTCATACTGATGATGGACTACATTAGCAAAGAGGGCAGAGGGGACAGATTAACAAAGCTGCTGTAGACAGACAATGTGACAGTACAGGCAGACTCTAAGCAAGAGCTTCATCAAAGGATACAAAATGGAAAGCAAAGCTGAAGACACATGGGATGAAAGTGTTTACCGATAAAACAGTGATAATGGCAGCAAATGGGGGAAATCAGAAGAAGATTAGAACTGAGATAGAAGGGAAAATAGCGGAAGAAGTTAACAGCTTCAAATATCTGGGAGGGGTGGTTGAAGAGAGGGGAAGTCTGAATGAAGAGGGCAAAGAATCAAAGGCATGCAGCCAAATTGCAGAGTGTCAGATATAATATATGACAGAAGAATGCCAAAGAAGCTAGAAAGTAAGGTGTACGAAGCAGTGGTGTAACCAGTACTACTGTATGGTATGGAAACCTGTGCAGTAAAGGCAGAGAGGCTGAGGAAGCTAGATGTGAAGGAGATGAAATGCCTGAGACAGGTGGCAGGAAGCACAATGAGGGACAAAGAAGTGAGGACATAAAAGCCGAAGCCAAAATATCTCCAATAGCAGAAAAGGTTAGACAGAACAGATTACAGTAGTTCAAGCACATGTGTTGAAAAGCGGAGGACAATCTGGTGAAGAAGATTTGGGATAGAGAGGAAGAAGGCAAGAGGAACCAAGGGCATCTAGCAAAGAGATGGATGGATTGTGTGAGAGCACACCTGTGACAGGCAGGCATGAGTGTTGAAGAAGGTATGAGAGTGGCACTGAATAAAGAGAGATGGCAACAGCTGAAACAACACCCCAACCCATATAGAAAATGCGAAAAAGGAGGTTGATGATGATGAAAAGGGATGGCTCCATAGATGAGTTAGGATCTCGCTGCAGCTAAAGAAGGAATAGAGCGTGAGGGGCAGAAGGTATTGGATACATGGGAAGGAAGATACAGGATATATTTGTATAGGTTCATAGTCAAGTGCTACATTAACTGTCTTGTGGGCCATTTCAAACCTATCCAGTTTCCCTTTTTGTGTTCAAATAAATCTATCCCATTTGGTTAGAGATTGGGCTTAACCAAAAAATGCTTGATAATAAAGTAATAACCCACGCCTGGGTGTGGGTAATGCTGGACTTACCCAAGGTTGGTGTGGTTTGGTCACGAGGGCGAAGCCCGACTGGCCAAACAAAGCCAACCGTGGGTAAATCCAGCATTACCTACACCCAGAAGTGGGTTATTGCTATTATACAAAGACATTATTTAAGAAAAAAAAAAATTACTTTTCTTAAATAATGGCATTGTATAATGCCTCCTTGCTGCCCTTCCACAGCTGTCTGGTATTCTGCGACAGTTCTGATGTACTGCGCATGCGTATGTCTATGCAGTACATCAGAGCTGTGGGCAAAAGCAATGAAGAAAGCAAGGTCTCCGTTGCTTTTTACAAACTGTTTCGCTATGTTAAATGGATTTAACATAGCAAGACAGCTTTAAAAAAAGCAACGGAGAATCTTCGTTGCTTTTTTTAAAGCTGTCTCGCTATGTTAAACCCATTTAACATAGTGAGACAGTTTTGAAAAAAGCAACAGAGAAAGCAAGATCTCTGTTGCTTTTTTTAAAGCTGTCTCGCTATGTTAAACTCCTTTAACATAGCGAGACAGTGTGAAGCAACGGAGATCTTGCGTTCTCCGTTGCTGTAAAAAAAAGAGTTATAGTAATGGAAAAAGTCTGGGCGACTGGACCTTTTCCATTACTATAACTCTGATTTACAATGTGCATGCTGACCAATCAGCATGCACATTTTTGAATATTAATAGGGGGTCGTTGTATAATTGTATATTACCCCCAACGAGAATAATTGGGATCATGCCATGCATAATCTGAGGGGACCAATGCATGGGATAAAAGCATTTAGAAGATGCCTTTGTCCATTAGTAGTATGGGGACAGTCCAGGGTAAATTTTCTTTTCCAATCCACGATCCAAGTTGTGCTTAAATACAGACAGGGATTAACTTTGTGTTATGTGGATGGGGAGTCTGACCCAGAGCAGTATTATCCTTTCCAGGATACACGTGTGCCTTCAAACTATGCTGTTGATGTTGTAGAAGAGGTTTACATTCCTATACCAAGTACTTCTTAAATCATTAGACTTGCTGATGTACAGTAAATCTGTCAGTATTGGGTCAGATGATGCCTTGTGTGCCAGACACAGGTTTTCAGTGACAAAACTATTCTGGGAATTACTCTTCTTACTTTTGGTAAAAATTCCTTTCCTTTTATTGTAAAGTTTGGTGATATTATGGTTCAATCATTTAGATTTGTTTCTGGGGTTTGCCTTGTGCTTGTTCCTTTGGGGTACAGATGCTCTGCAGCTATTTGCATGTTAGTATAATGTGGTGTTGTATGTTTCTGCATATGTACTGGAGTTAACTGGGTTTGGTGGAGATTTGATATGTTTTGAGACTGCAGAATGGTGAAGCACATTATGGAACAGATGTGTACAAGAATGAGAGGATATATTTTGGTAAGGAACTGGTAACAACTAGTCATGTGACCTACTTGATACAGGTGGTGAGAGAAGGGTTGGAGACGGTAACAAAAGAAATTCAGGCTTTTCACAGGGATCCAGGTTGAGGAGTCTCATAGCCAAAGTTTGGAAAGGAGAAACTGTATGGAAAGATAAGATGAACACAGTCAATTATCTTAGAACATTCAGGATGTTCCTAGTGGCTAAAGAGGACAGAGAAGTTAAATGAAAAGTTTTTAAAAAATTGAGTCAGTGGAGGGAGAAGTACTTTGTAAAGGACTTATGACGCAAAAAAACAAGTTAGAGTAAAATGAATGTCTCTTATGTGGTAGGAAAGGCTTGCACAATACAGATGTAAAGTCAAAATCAAGCTAAGGTAGACCAATACCAGGGAAGCAACAAACAGTATTAAATGGGTTCTGGCAAGGCGCTGCATAGTAGGGACATGGGGAAAAGACTGATGTGTTATGTGAATGCTGACAGCTCTATGTAGACTTGGTTGTATGTTAAATTTCAATAAAAGTAAACAAAAAATCTGTCTCTAAGAAAATATAAATACAAAAATAAATCGTTAAAGAACTCTATTTTTACCTTTAGTGATATTTTGCATAATCCAGGAACAAATATGTACAACATGGCTCTCACTGACCTTTGTGAGCAGGACATCAAGCTATACCCTTAAAATAGTAGGTAAACCCTTGGATTAAGAAAAATACTCACTGCTGATGCCAGTTGGCCAGTGCAGGTTGGTTAATTAGTGCAATGGTGAGAAAATGCATCTTATAGATGGGTATGGCACCAATGACAAAGAACTCATTACTGTCTCATTAGCATGTCACTAAATCACACAATAGCCTATGCATCATTTTAGCAAAGGCACTCCTCTACACACACACACACACACACTCAATCATTCACTCAAAGACATCCTCATATATATACAAACACACACATATTTACTCATTTCACTCACATGCACATTCAGACGCACACACACACACACACACACACACACACACACACACACACACACACACACACACACACACACACACACACACACACACATTCGGGCTCTCAGTTTCCTACCTAACTTCCTCCACACTGTGACCACTCAGGCAGACACACATTCACATGTATACACATGTATGCACACTAATGCAGCTTAATTCATGGCCCTTTATACAATCTCCCCCTCCACATCCACACATGTCTACATTAACATCTACACCCACTTCCACAACTTTGCAGAAATAATCTGTACTGTGAATACTCCCATAGGAATGAAGGGGTAATGGTTGTGATTTTAAAGTGGTCATTTTTTCTTCATAGAGTAAGTATTGTCAACTCAAGGAGCAGCACCACAAAGAGAAGATACCAGAACATTCTATAAAAAGAGCATACCAAAGCTGAAAAAATGAGATCTCTAAAAATAAGAGGACCTATAACCATATCGAGAACTATTTCTGGCAAGATATCAGCAACTTACTGTACCATGAAAATCCTGAAAATTGTCATTGCTTGAAGCCTGCAACCAAGAATATGACAGTGAAAGCAGCAATTCAAACCCACACACACATACACACAGGGGAAGAAGCCAGGATGGAAATCCAAAACTCTGAGTTGTGACACAGAAACTTGCATTACTGTGCCACCCAGAAAGAACTCTCTAAATGAATGTAAGATATTCCAGAGAACAGATTTAAAACTTTTTGCTACCATTATGCTTTAAGGATCTAATGAGATGATGGCAAAACTGATTTAACATCTGTCCCATGTCAAGACTACAGGCTACTATTAAATAAGGAATGGTGTGGGAGGTACAGTCCCAAAAATTACTAAAAGTTGCATTAGGTGGCTTTCACCAACAAATAAAACAAACTAGAGTTTATTATGTGTGTAGTGACATCATTTCTGTAATTATAAAGAAAGAACAAGTTATGTCACTGTCAGAATGGCAGGAAAATATATGGTTATGGTTTGCAGGATTACATGCACCACAGGGAATGCCAGTGCTGGCATGTTCTTCTTACCATTGAAAAGAGAGTTTTTATTTTCCTTTTATTCATATACTGCTGATATTCTACTCCCATCTGTACACTGAGCAACTTAGCTGCATGGAAGGAAAACTAATGCTCTCAGGGGCACCACACCAATGGTAATAAATTATTTGTGCACCTTATGTAGAAGGCATCTGCTAATACAGCTGGTGTAGCTTCTATGAATTGTGGATAATTCTAGGGGTGGCCCTTTGCATATTTGCACAGAGAATGGCATACTGTAGCAAGACAATGGGGAGAGACCAATTACAGGGTTTTACCCCAATGTGTTACTACCATTATGACTCCATACTATCATTTGTATGCCATTCTACTGCACAATACACCATGGGGCACAATGTTCATAAATCCCACCCAGAGGGTTTGTTGGTAGTGAACCACAATAAGGTTTGCTACTCCCAACTACTGATGTGATTTATTCTGTCATGTATTAATACTTCTTAATTAAACATTATCACAAAAAAAGATTCTATGGATGCCACTGGAGAAATGTGTTACACATTATTAAAAGGACAAGCTCCCTTCACAACTGAACAGTTCAGGAAATGTGACGTGACACTTGGTACTTTTAAGAAAATATCAATGAAAAACCTCCATTACTTTTGATAAACAGAGCACATTTTTTTAAATGTTTTGTTACTTTGGATCAAAAAATCTTGTGTTTCCATATATGTAGCCATATATATAAAACATATATGTGTTTCTGTATATGCAGCCCGACTAAAGAAACTCCAGCTGTACTCGGTTGCATACCGCTTACCCAGAGGTGATCTCTGCTTGACATACACGGCCATGTCCAACCCAGAACTGATGGATATGCTCCACCTAAAAAAAAACAAATCCCTGACAGCCACACGCTCTAGGGATATAAACCTTACCACAACGATAAATAGGACTTGCTGGAGGGATAGATTCCTGACCCAGAGACTCCCCATGCTTTGGAACAAAATTCCAATATACATCAGGCAGAGCCCCTCACTAGCACTCTTCCAAGAGAAACCTTGATGGGTGGATGGGAAACAGAAAATTTTCCCCAAGGATCACTGCAGTGGCTCTGCTGGACAGAGGTGCAGGGAACTAATGGCTCGGCTGGTCAGAGGTACAGGGAACTAATCTACAGGGGTGGTGAAAGCCAACACACTCTGGCTAGGCTTATAAATGCCCTTGGGCAGATAGCCTAGTACTTACTTATGAACCTATGTGTTATTTACATTTCTGAAAGGAATTAACAGTTAAATAATTTCCTTTATTGTGATTTTAGTGTCATGCACATGTTAAAATAATAAATTGCTTACTAGAGTGCTTGGAAACTCATTGTATATAGCAGATATCATTCCATCACATCTTATAATGCTTTTTTTGGAATTTCTTAAAAGGATTTCTCTAAAAGAGTAAAATGGTTTCATGTTTT
>NC_056737.1:928782243-928799743 GCF_019279795.1 Protopterus annectens | reverse complement strand
CTCACAGAAGAAGAAAAAGAAGAAGGAGCAAATGCAGGAGGCTAAATTAAAGAAGGGAGTATTTAGATAACATGCATGAGTTTATAAACACTGCTAAGTAGCTGTTTTTAATAACAACTCCAGACCAGAAAAAACATTTATCATAACTACAGCAGAAAGTAGAAATGGCTGTTGCTAAACTTAGGCACTTGACAAAAGAAGAAATAACCAGAGCTCCTATAGAGGTATTAGAGATATTTGGAAAATTTTATGAAAATGTGTATAAAGCAGAGGAATGTGGAAACCAAGAAAGGGCACAAATGGAAATATGTATGTAATACAATGTCAAGGCTAGATGAAGAAAAGGCTCAACAATTAATAGTTAATCCAGCAACAGGTGATATTCCTGTGGAAGAGTGAAAGTTAGGAGGAAGGAAAGTGAGCAAAATTTGAAAGGTTGTGTTTAATAGTATTTTAAAAGAGGGGGAGCACCAGCATCTTGGAAGAAACCTGTGGTGGCTGTATTACCCATATAGGGTAAAGACCACTAAAAACACATTTGTAAGCTTAAATAATTTTCTGTTGAGAAAAGTAAATGTTTTCCCCTGAAAAATAATAAAGTGGAATCTTTTCCTCAGAATGGTACTTATCTGGCCAGTCTTAGTGAAGCACTAGCCAACTGTCATTACTCAAAGTCTCCAGGGAGAGTCCACTTCAGCAACAAGAAAGATCTGAAAGTTTTGCACTTTGTTCACTGATTTTATATGGCTGCCCTCAAGCCCTTCAGTGGTTAGTATGCGTACAATGTATCCTAATGTTTGGTCGCTGGCCGGTTGCTATATCCTTGGTAGAGTAGAGGATACTGCTGCGCTGCAACAGACTCTCTATGCACAGTAAACTAAGTTCATCCCTGTCCATAGTCAGGTGCAACTTGGATTTATGGATGGGAAGCAGAAAATGTACTCCAGGACTATCCCCTGTAATACTAATGAACACAGTGAGCTCTTGTATGCTGTATCCTATGCATGGGTCTCTGTAAATTATCTATGATATGATCTCAGTTATTCTTATTAGAGGTAGTACATAATCATCAACCATGGGATGGGTAAGACCAGTCTATCACTAAATGGGGTAGGTTAATCTGTGCACAAAAAGGGAAACTGTCTAGGCTTAAAGTGGCCCACAGGGCAGCTAGCCTAGTACTTGTCTATGAACTGATGAACCTATATGACCCAACAGACACAGCTTCATTTGAACCCACTTCAATTGTGAACCATGATTATAAAGTGTTTATGTCTATACTAGCTAAGAGAATGGAAAACACATTGACAAGATTGATAGATACGGATCAACGTGGTTTTGTAGAAGGGAGGTAAACATTTAGCAACATTAATAGAACAATGATGATCCAGAGAGAAGCAGATTGTAAGAAAATGCTGCTGTTTTTGTTGGGCTGTGATGCAGAGAAATATTTGAAAGAGCAAGCTGGGATTTTATGAGTAGGCAATGGAAGCATTTGCATTCCCTGGTGCAATAACAGTGTCAATTAGAAGGATATATAAAGGATTGGAGGCATGAATTAAGGTGGGACAGTTCCTCTCCGATAAGCTGTTTGAACAGAAGAACCAGGCAGGGGTGTCCTCTTTCCCCTTTTGTTATTTGCTTTATACTTAGAGCCATCGGCAAAGAAAATCAGGGGCTGACACATTCAAGGATATTATTTTATATGGTATTCAAGAAAAGTTTGCTTTGTTTGCAGATGATATTTTCTACTTGATAAATCCAGAAAAAGGACATTTCAATGTTGTGGAACATTTTGAAATAGTTCCAAGTCTTTTTGGGATATAATATTAATAAAGAAAAAACAAAGGCAATAGCAGTAAATTATGTACCCACACATGGATTAGTTCGGCAATACTCATATATATGGGGCCATGATAAGATGAATTATGTATGTATACAGATTAAAAAGGATTATGTTACAGCAGCTAAGGATGTGTGAGAAGAGACAACACAAAATATAATACAAAAACTGAGAAGCTGGAAGCTGTTGTTTATGGATGTGGATTGTAAGAAACAAGCAGTGAGAATGTTTTTAATCCCTTTAGTTTTATATATAGGTCATTCATATTGAAGTTGTGGACAATAATTAAAGAGTTGAAGAAATTTATTTGGAAGGGGGAGATGTGGAGTTTTAAGAGGAATACATTAATCTTTCCCATGGAACAAGGTGGATTAGGATTACCTGATTTATACTGATATTTTAGTGCTATGCAGTTAAGGATTGTATACATAACACAAGCAGAATGTTATAAATGAAGTGGAAAGGGATGATAATGAAACATGGGGGTGCTCAAGAAATAAGGACAGAATAGACATTCAGGTACAGAGAAAACTGACAAAAGAACTAAGGTATTGGGAGTAAATATCTAGAGAGGGGAAAGGTGAAAGCGAGGGATGGAGCCAAGCAGAACATTTGGACTACAGATTAGAGATTGCCTTTTCTTTCAGGGATTAATATCAGAGTACAGGCAAAGAGAAAGGGACTGGGGAGTCCTAAGAGACAAATAAATCTGGTAGAGTTTTTAGTTGAGTCCAGAACAGAATCTGCTGTTAAAAAAGGGTTAGTTAGTAGATCATATAAAATACTGCATGATAGCTATAAGAATCCATCAGAGGAGGTTAAAAAAGACTGCAAAAGAGTGGAAAAGCAATGGCTGTCAAGTATGTGATAAGTTCAAGAAGGTTTAGGATGTTTGCTTATAAGTATCTCTATAGATATTTTATACCCCAAGCAGACTTCAAATATTTTTTTCCACAGGAAAATGCTGCAGATGTAATGGAAAAAAATAGAGATAACTGGGGACATGTTTTTTGAAAGGGCAATGAGTTGGCAAATTAAAAAAATTCCCCACAGAGTACTTTGCAAGAAATATTGGGAGAGCAAATGGAGAAAACTAAGGAAATAATTATTTTGAGCCAGGACACAGGATCTGAATTGACTAGACATAGTAAGGCCTTATTAAATTTACTGATATTAGCTGCCAAAAAAGCAGTTACTAGAAAATGGAAATCAATGTTTAAACCAGCTGTAACTGAATTATTGAATATTGTTAAATAGATAAAAGAACTGGAAGTGGGATCTTTTGAAAAGGGAAGAAGCAAAAAGGGGACCCAACCACAGATTCTGGGAACTAGAGACCTATTAACCTAACTACCCTAACTTGCAAGGCTATGGAACATATCAAATCTGCTCTCTTAAACTATATCTGGATCTGGCCAAAGCCTTTGAGACTGTACCCCCATGCTAACATTGCAATCAAGCTAAAAGGACAAAAGGCAGACTCTTACACAAGATGGATCGCAAACTGACTGAAATAGAGAATTCAAACAATTAAGGTGGCAGATACCACTTCAGAAAGTAAGAAGGTAATCATGAAAGTACTGTAAGGCTCTATACTAGGGCACCTCCTTTTGGTATATATTTTCTGACCTGCATACCACAAACCATTAGCTACTACTAGCAAATTCACCAGTGACTGCAAGCAAGCAAGCATGATTGTCTATTTTCTCATTGACACAGAACTGCTTCAGAAAGAACTAATCCTTACAAACAAATGGGGTAAAGAGAAAGGACTAAGACTAAATGCAAAAACTTACAGAACTGTCACTTTTGGGAAACACCCCTTATGTATGTCTTACACTATAGAAAGCTCTATGATACACATGCCCAAATAAGTCAGGAATTTTGGCAACTGAGTCAACAATTCCTTCTTTGTTAACCCCTGTTTAGAAGCAATAATTGTGAAATTCTCCTATCTAGCACAACTAATTTTC
The DNA here is from genome assembly GCF_019279795.1 of Protopterus annectens. Classification (NCBI taxonomy): domain Eukaryota; kingdom Metazoa; phylum Chordata; order Ceratodontiformes; family Protopteridae; genus Protopterus; species Protopterus annectens. The sequence goes on along the minus strand of NC_056737.1, from coordinate 928,795,927 downwards.
AAAGTTATCTCATGTAGTTAAAAGGATGTTATTGTTCTACTGTAGTCTGCCTTAATTAGACCAGTTATTGAGTAAAATGCCCCTTTCACCAAGTACCTAGCCAGCTAAATCATGTAGAAATACACCAAATGTACCCAATGAAAAAGATTATTGACTAAAAAGCCTCTAACTACCAAAACAAACTAGAAGCCCTGCCACTGTACCTTGTCTTTTATAGAATCCTGCATGGAGACCCATGCCTGGCATTCCATGTCAGCAAAGACCCCATCATAATGGATCTCTTACACCTTCACAGGAAAAACAGCCATAAAAACACCCTGAGCAAGAATACAAAGCTTCACCAACATACAAATAAAATACATTGGTAGGATAGATTTGGTACTCAACGGTTGCTTCATCTGTGAAAGAAACTGCCCTTCCTTGTAAAGCAGAGTAGCACACTGGCCTCTCTCAAGACTAATCTTGATGACCGAATGAATACCCATAAATTTATTCCCAACATGACATGTTTTGCCATCCTGGAAGAGTGTAGTACATCTTAAATATGGTATTTGGCAAGAAGCGCATGGTTTTCAGACAAACTTGCCTTTTAATACCACTGATCCTATGTTTCCATGATTCATCTGCACCATGAAGCCAGCTGTTTACAACCGTCTTTTTAAATGTCTTCACTACTAAGAATTAGTCACTCATTGAAAAAATACCAAGTCAACAGAACCTTCAAAACATCGGTCTGAAATAAATGCACAACATATACATCACTTCACACAACTTACCCTGGTTGCATTAGTAGTGGATATTTTCAGGAGACATATCATAATTCTTAATCCTGAATCTAAGGAACACTGAAAAGACACAAGTGTGACATATGAATTACTGCACTTTGTGTTTGGCAGATGAACAATATGTGAATTTGTCAAACTATAAGATTTAGAAAAGTGTAATGCATGTCTACAATTCAAAGTTCACCTCAATAAAGAAAAGGCTTGAAACATGCAACCTGATGCTAGAACTACCAAAAATGCTCATGATTTCTCTGTACGAGTCATTGTTTATTTATAGGACTTTTTTCTAGTTCAACTTTTGTTAACATCAAATGGGGGAAGGTAGTGGATAAGCTAAAGTTTTCCACTAGAAGAAGACAAGCTACAAAGAAATGGGAACTGGATCTCTGATGTCCCTCTGTAAAGACAAATGAAGTTTCTGCATAAAAAGATTAGAATTTAGTACTGCTGTTTTATAGAGTAGTCCACCAGTAGCTGTATGTTAAAAGCATGAATCTCAATAAACTGATTTTTTTACTGTGAAAAAGAACACGCATATGTGCTTTTAAACAAGCCATCTTATTAGGCCTTAGAATTCTGTGTAATAAAACAAGCGGTAGTTCTACTGGCTTCCACATCTCACACATTCCAGTCTTTATACAGGTAATTAATGTTCCTGTTCTACGTGACACAAATAACTACCTAGCATTTAAAACAATTTCCTCCTGATCAGCAGAATAAGTTCAGGAATAAATATGCTTTTATTGCTCTTCATATTTCTAAATGAAAACACAGACAGCTGAAGTCCAGAGGCATTATTTTTTAATCAAAAATATTACATACCTTTAATGGTAAGACACATGGTAGTTTTGTCAGGAAAGCTTGGAACTGATTACAAATTGTTGTCCATAGGTTGCTGGGAGAATCCATAGGTAGTGCTTCCATGAAAGCAGCCATATTGTCTAAGCAGCGAAGCATAGCTCCCCCTGATGGCAAGTTCTTCTTGTTGTTTAACCCCTGTAAATCCACAAATGTAAAACATAACAAACTAAGTTAAAATATCAGTGCATGTAGGATAATGAATCTGCCATGTCATGGCATGCAGTTTCTCTATTTCTTTCTTTCTGTCTCAGTACAGCATTTCTTTCTAGGCAGGTCAGATAGGATGGTGACAATATAAGCTAGTGCATTAGGACCAATATGCTATAAAACAGCTATACTGTGCTACAGTGGGTTCGATATGTACAACCCTGATACTCTTGTTGCATGACTCCAAACAGCCTGACTAACCAAATTAAAGCTGACATATGACTGCTGAAAATCAACAAAATACAAGATAATATATACATTTTTTTCTAACTGGCTTTGCCCCTGTGCATATGGCTCATCAGGCTTCCTCTAAATGGGATTTGTTTGTTCATTCTCTAACAATAAGAATTTCACCTGCTTCCAGGGCAAGAGGGCAAGACCTGTCCAAGAGGCATTCATTGAGACACCACTGTAGGTGCTTTGTGCCTTCACTGGAAAATTACCAGTGAGGGTATTTGTAATGGCTATAATCCAACCCATGGTGGAGGAAAATGTGATCTGCATCAGTGCAGAGGCCCACAGTGCCTTTGCCATGTGAGTGAATGATTATACATACCCATACTGAAAGCTACTATCAGCAATAGCTTGTTTAGCCTAGCATTCACACAGGCTGTGCATTTGCAATGTCAATGTTCCTCTGGTGGATTGTGGCAGTGTGAGGTCAACTACATCTCAACCCACCCCACTCCAAGGTAAGCAAGCTCATCCTGCCCTGCCAGAGTCATCAAGTGCACAAGCCACTGGTCAAACTTAGGTCACCCGGACATAGTGAGGGCTTTCATAGGTTCATAGGTAGGTACTAGGCTATCGGCCCAAGGGCCTACATAAGCCTAGCCAGCAAGGTACCATAGCTTACGCCACCCAAGAAAGTTATTTTCCTGTGCTACTGTCCAGCAGAGACACAGAAGTGATCCTCAGGGTGTATTTCCTATTTCCCATCTACTTGTCAAGATTTTTCTTGAAGAGTGCTAATGAAGAGCTTTGCTTGACATAGATGGGTAGCTTGTTCCAGAGTATAGGAAGTTTCTGGGACAGGAATCTATCCCTCTAGCAAGTCCTGTTTATTGTGGTGACAAGGTTTAACTCCCTAGAGCACGTAGCTTGGAGGGATTGGGATTTCTTTAGGTGTAGCATGTCCAACAGCTATGGATTTGACATAGCTTTATATGTTAGGCAGAGATCACCTCGGAGTAGGCGATATGCTACGGAGTAAAGCTGGAGTTTTTTGAGGCGGTCAGTGTAGGGCATTTGTTTGAGGCCAGTAATTCTCTTTGTGAGGTACTTCTGTGGCCTTTCCAGCTGCTGCAGATGTCTTGTGAGGTACATTCCAAAAGGGGCATTGTACTCTATAATGGGTCTAATGAGTGATGAGTAGAGGGGAACAATTTCCTCTTTTTTCCTGGATGAGAACCCTTTTATGATGAGGTGTGCCACACAGAAGGATTTCCTGACTACTGTGGCAATGTGACTATCAAAGGAGAGACTACTGTCCACCTGGGTCCCAAGGTCTCTTATCATGCATTCGGTGTTAAGTAGATTGCTGCCTATGTGGTAGTTCATGGGTACAGAGTTTTTACCAAAGGGGATGACACTGCACTTTTTGGCATTGAGCCATGGCTCTGACACCAGGCATCTGTCTCAGTGAGGCCCTTCTGTAGGATGTCCACATCATTTGGGGACTTGACTATGGCTCCTAGTTTGCAGTCATCTGCGAACTTCGTCAGCCAGAGGCCTTCTGTGTTAGCCTGTACTTCAGAGAAGTAGATACCAAACAGGAGAGGTCCCAGGATGGAACCCTGTAGCATTCCACTTGTCACTGCCTTGAGGTCAGATTTGGAGTCTGCAACTTTTACAGCGTGGGTTCTGTCAGTGAGCCAGTTGGCAACCCATCTTGTGACGTAGGGATTTATACCTAGTTTAGTGAGTTTAACTATAATTCCAGAATGGGGATGGTGTTGAAAGCCTTGGCGAGCTCAAGATAGGCTGTGTGAACCACTTTACCCTCATCCACAGCTTTGGTGACTGCCTCAAAGAAGTTGATCAGGTTCAAGAGGCATGATCTGCCTTTCACAAACGTGAACTGGGTGGGATCCAGAGTTTGGAGGTTACCAATGTATTTGTTTATGAGTTCCATGATGATACATTCCATGGCCTTGCAGACCAGGCTCGTCAGGCTAATAGGTCACCCCTCTATATCACCAAAACTGGCCGAAGTACAAGATAAGAAATTGCAAAATGACATAATCATGAAGAAATAAATAACAAGAAATAATTCAAGAAGACAATGCACTACAGGTATTTATTTATTGTATTTATTTATTTATTCATTCATTCATTAATTCATTTTTGCTGACAGTGTTTGCCCCACTAGGCATTGGCTACTTTAAGAGAAGGCTAGAGGTACTAGGGAAAATCTGTATAGGACACTAGAAAAGTTAATCGACACTTTAAGTGCCCTAAGATATTTTAGATCCATGCAATTTATGTTCTCAAGCAGCTGAGATCTCAGTTGAATGTCTCTTTTAAATAACACCACCTCAAGAGTACATTCCCTCCCCATTGCTGGGAAATGAATTCAAATCAGTTAATTAGTGGGAGGAACTGAGAGACAGCATTGTTCTTTTATTCAGAAATATCTGTAGTTAGCTGAAGTGTTTGTGTGGTCTACATTGCTCTGAGTATTTGGTTGTTTTTGAGTTGCCCGCACCTACTATAAATCTAATTTTGGACACACCTCCCAGTCCCATCTCATCAGCTTATTCTAATGAGTACAGAGAGATTACTTGAGAAGACCCACTCCACTTAGTTTCTCAACCTTAAATTATCATGTTTCATCCCTTCCCACTAAACCTAAAAAAATTGCACTTTATTCATCTGCTTTTACTGTATTTGTGTTTCTTCCTGCTTTATTACTTTGTTTTGCTTTTGCTGCTGTTCTTAAAATTACTCAATTGCATTTATTCTGCTGCATTTATTACTGCTTGTTAGTAGCCTGATTAAATTGTAACCGTTATTCTCAGCCTTTTGGTTTAAGCACTTGGGCTTCAGGCCAGTTTTTTTACATTAAGATGGTTTGTGGTCTGCACTCTTGCAGCAGGAGAGGTAGCTTACATCCTTTTAAGTTGGGAACTGCTGGTTGAAGGCTTAGTGTCTGTTATTCTAAAAGTGTCTTAGTTCTGGTTTAAGCACTTGGGCTTCATGCTAGTTATTTTACATTAAGAATGTTTGTGGTCTGCACTCTTGTGGGAGGAGAGGGTAGATTCTGCCCTTCTGAGCTGGGAATTGCTGGTTAAAGGCTTATTGTGCCTGCTTATTTGAACTGTTTCTTTATGAAATTGGTGCACCTTGTTTGCTGTAGCATAGACTAGATTCAGACCTGCTGAATCTAACTTTGTTTGGTTAACTTGAGCACTAATCCAGGCCATCTTTTTGGAGAGGGTTTCCCTGCACCCTAGTGGCAGGAGTGTGCAGTTAGAACTTGTCTGATTGAGACTGCTGGAACAGGGCTCAGTTTTGAGCTTCTTTATTGGTTAATTGGCTAATTTGTTTAAATTAGTTTGCTCTTGTTTGCTAATGTTATATTTAAGTGTACATCTGTTCTCCCATGATAAATTGACCTAAACAGAGTTTAAATATCTTTAGCATAGTCTGGTTACAGGTTTTGCTGTATTCAGATCTGTTTGTGTGATTCCCGTGTTTCCTTTTATGGCATCTTGTGCTGGCCATGGTCTGCCTGCATTTAGTGAGAGTAAGTGAACTGGTTGCAACTGGTCTGGGATAGGGTGCTGAGCTAAGACCTCAGGGACAGGGGTTGATTGGTCAATTCCAGTGTTTCTATTTTACTTTCATTTTTGTGGTATTTAAATGCAGCATTTGCATGGGTTTGTGCTTGGTTGAAAGCACAAAATAAGTGCAGCACCAGGGAGATAGGTAAAATTTAAGATTTAATGTGACAAAACAGCAAACCGGTTTTGGCAAAACTTACAGCCTTCTTCAGTGCATTAACTGACATTAATCCATTACACATTTAAATAGTATAAAGTTAAACCAGAGTCAAAGTTGATTGGTACATGCCAGAATTAGCTTAATTCATTAAGGCCGGGCTTAAACAGCGCCCCCAGCCTGACAATCCAACCAGATTCTTTATTATTTAATATAAAGTGCCAACCTGCTTTATTATATTTGTGTCCTTGGATTTTGTCAATAATTGCAAATTGAAATTTTGCAGTGGCATGGGTCACTGTATGTTTATAAAGAGCATTAGATATTCTTTTGTTTCTTATGTCACTAAGATGTTCACTAATCCAATGTTTTAATGGCCGAGATGTTTGCCCTACATAAAAAGCAGAGCAAAAACAGGTGGCCAGATAGATGACCCAGTCACTGCTGCAGTTGCTGAAGCATCTGATTTCAAAAATATGCGGAGTATTGCTGCTGGTAAATTCCTTTGTTTCGCAAACGTGTACAAGAACTACAATGGCCACATGGATTACTGCCCACTAGCTTGTCCCCAAGTAAAGTGACTTGTTGTGTGGCAGTAGGGGTGAAATGTTTGTAGTGGGTTAAATGGGAATTGATGGCACAACCTCTTCTATAAGAGAAAAGACATTGTGGGGAAAGCATTCCAGCTAATTTCTCATTGGCCAACGGGATGTCCCAATGGTTATTAATAATATTTTTGAAGCCATCTGTATTGCATCCAAATGTTGTAACCAGGTAAATGGGTTGGGGAGACTGTCCATCCCTTTTCCTGGATCCCTTACCATAAGTCAACAAATTCTTCCTATCTTGTTCAGTAGCAAAAGCACATGCCCTGTTGATGTTGTCTGCATGATAACCCCTATTTAGAAATCTTTGGGATAGATTGTTTTTACTGGTATTATAGACTACATCTGATGAACATATATGCTTAATGCATAGAAATTGGGATTTTGGGATGTTCCGAATGATGTGGAAGAGGTAATGATTGGAAGCATGAAGTAAGGTGTTAAATTGGGGGAATTTTCTATAGACCTCCATTTCAAGTGTATGGTCATCCTGACATAAAATATGAACGTCCAGGAATGTGATTATTTTATAATCATAATTAAGTGTAAAGTGTATTCCCCACTTATTTTCATTTAAGTATTCTACAAATTCCTGTGCATATCCAGCCTCCCCCCTCCACACCATCCAACAGTCATCTAGATAACATCTCCAAATATCCATGTTATCCAAAAATATATTGTGGTTCTCATCATATATCAATTGTTCTTTGATGTAGCCCATAAAGAGATCTGCATAAACGGGAGCGAAAGATGCTCCCATAGCCGTACTGCTTAACTGCCAGTAATATCTCCCATGAAAGTAAAAAACATTCTTAGTAAGAACATGTTCAGCTAAGCAAACGAGAAGAGTGTTGAAACCGGGAGTATATAGCTCAGCTTTATTAAGCCAGAATTGAATAGCTTCCAATCCTGCACAATGTGAGATATTGGTGTATAGTGCAGTAACGTCCAATGTGCATAAAAGCCAACCTGGTTCCAACTGTGTGTCATTTATGATATTGAGAAACTGGATGATATCTTTAATTCTGGATCTGACCAGAGGAAGAAGTGGTTGTAGATATTCTGTAAGAAAAGCAGATAATGGTTCCGTCAAAGATCCTTGACCCGAAACAATCGGTCTACCTGGAGACTCCTTGGTGGAGATAGAATTGATTTGTGGCTTAACTACTTTTGGATTACATTATGGGACTCAGAGTCTTCTACACATTTTGTATTTTGCATCTTGCTTTAGTCCTGGATACAATTTTTGGATTCATTATGTTCTAATGAACTTGATATATACTTCGTGTTTGCTGCTGGTTCTACATGGATGGTGTTTATCTGGGTGTTGAACCAGGTAATGACTTTCTATTCTATACTGTAGGCTGAAATGAACATTACTTGTCTCACTACAAATATGGAGGAAGCTACGCTATAAAGTGGTTTGTTTGGTGGTTATGTGTTTACACTAAAGAGAATGGATACTCAGGACTACATTCTAATTTGATTCTGATCCTGGCAAGTCAACTATTCAACAATCCAGTGATTTAATATTTCAGGAACATTTTACGTTCGATGTGTGCTGGCGAATGGGCATTATTTTGTAGCAAGGGGCTTTGTGAAAGCTTTGGCTTGAGGTTTTACAAATCACTTGTTTCTCTACAAACACGGAGGAAGTTACGCTTTAAAGTGGCTGTTTGGTGGCTATGTGTTTACACGAAGGTGAATGGAACTAAGAACCATATTCTAATTTGATCCTGCACGTCAACTGCCCAATTATATAGCGATTTAAGACTTTAGGAACATATCACGATTTATGTGTGCTGGCCAATGTACAGTATTTTGTAGCACGGGCTTTTGCTTGGTGTTTACAATCAGGGTGGATTCTAGGGGATTGCTGGACTTAAATTTTTCCAGTTGGCCTTCTAGATATACCAAGTGTTGAGAATTGTTGGTGTAATCCACTATTTTGTCATAAGAACGTTTTCGGCTTGGTAAGACTTTTTTTGATAGACGCCATCTTGTATCAGAAGTTTAGAAGACATAGCGGCTTCAATACTTTTTTGTGGGGTCAATTTGGATTTGCAATTATTGTGGTGACTGAATAACCATTCCATTTGACTATCAGGGATTAAAATAGTGTTCAGAATTTAATTTGGAGCTCGTATGAATTTGGTACTGGAATTTTTGTCTTTATTTGCTATATCGTTTTGAAGGGACATTTAACCAGAAAAATAACTGGTTGATTGGATCAACACTTTTTATAAATACCTAATACATCAGTGTTTTTGCACTTAATATGTTATGATTGAAGGATGCACCTATTTTGTAACTTGATTATGATGCAGATTATACATATGTTCAGTATACAAGTTTATTGGTGACACTATTTAGGGTTATTATTTATACAAACTAACTATACATAGGTCTTGGTTTTTATAACAAAAATATTAAGCCCTATCAAAATTATATACCAGTTGGGGATACAAACTGCAGTCATCTCAGCTGGTGTTAGTTTTTTACTTTGAGATTATTTTTCAACATCCACCAATATGGAGTTATATGCCTACAATTTTTGATTTAACATTACTTAACAGGCATACATACTGGGATTTGATTTTGGTAGCTATGGTTTGAAATAACAAAAGCCCATTGAGGTCCTTATATTATGTTTTGATTTTCAGCACATGAAATCAACAAGTGGAGAAGAAAGTTAGTTTATGCGCTTATTGCAGGTCTGAGTTGAGACGAAAGTCAACTCTTATAAAGATGTACTTCTTGTGCTGAAGTTCTTGATTTTTGCATAGATAACATTATGCTTTACAACTAGTCAGAAGTGACTTATTTGGCAGAGACGAATGTCGGCCATTTTTTTGAATCAAACAGCAGTGTTTGATTTATTAATAACTTCAACAGTCGTATTCCCAGTTATTGCATTCCCTTTATTATTGTTTGAGGCATTACTGCTTTAAGGGTATAATGGCTCCATACTGATGGATTTTGAATTTCGGTTTAACATTCATAATGTGTATATAATTAACACAATTATTTTATGGACATTAACTGGCTGCACTTTGTATTCAGTCAATTATTTGATTAGTAGGCTATCTAACCATCGGGTTCTCTACTCAGGATCTATAGTATTGATATGCTTACATTTTTATATTAATCAAAATATGGGAAATATTGTTCATGTCGTTCATGTCATTTATAGTTCATTGATATTTAGTTTTTATTTTTGACCAACAGTTGTATATTATAACCAACTCTTGTTAAACTGAGTTGGAGAAGCAATTTTTGGTCTTAAGCCACACTATTTTGGTTGAAGAAGCACAGTGTTAGTCAGTTCATTCCCACATATAGGATTAATCATGGATCTTACAAAACTGTTGGAAGGTCTCTCAGCAGACCGTGATAATTTGACAGTTTTTGGATTACAACCATTAGATTCAGATAACACAACTTTGGATAAGGACAATCCTGATTGTCTCTGTGGGGTATTATTCCAAAAATTTACAAAGAGTATGAGGACACTTAGATCTAACATTTGACATTTGAAGCTTTTTAAAGCATATAAATGAAAGGATATCACCCCTAGGTGTTTGTGTGTTCGCACCCAACCCTTGGTTAGTCAGATAGATGAGAAATTATCTTAAGATTGGGCTCAGGCCCAACACAAAGCTTCTATGCTGTTTGTGGATACTCTCATCTCACATTATGAAAGAAGCATAGATCAAAATGTTGTTGAAGTAACTAACAACTGTGAGGAAGTTAGAATATATGAAGGGGAATCCTTCTTCAGTAAACATCTGAATGCTTTGGCTACAGACCTTTCAGCTTTGGAACAGCAATTGATAAAAAAGAAAACACAAAAATTTAATAGAAACATTTCAGATTGTGACAGAGGTAAACCATTTGGTACAAACAAGAGTGTTAGATTTCAGGATTTAGGAAACAAACAAATCAATAAGAAAAAAAGACCCAGATCCATACTTAGGAACAGAAGTTACACCCATGTGGGGACATCAGAAGATGACTCGTCCTCAGCCACGGATCTCGATCCTATCTCCACTGAGAAATCTCCAGTAGCGAAAAGGAAACCTAGTATTGACCCTTTAGGGTAAGAAACACAGGGGGGGTAGGAAACACCGGAGAGGTACACAACATCCAGCAACTTTTGGACAAGATCCTTACACATTAAACACCAATAATGTTCACAACATTTCTTCCAAACCTTTGTCAGATGTTGAAATAAAATTATTGAACAAAGGATTCAATTTTGTTCCATCTTTTGTTGTGGGTGAACATGTTTTTGTAAATGATATTCATGAATTTTGCAGAATTCTTAACCTCATATTACTTTTTTCAGACTCAACTCAAACTCAAATATCTACTGGATTTCTTTTCCGTAAATCCAGTTTTATACCTCCCATGGACAAACATGTCTCAGTCTTTAAAGAATGCGTGCTTAAAGATTTACATTTCAACATGAATATATACATCAGTAATAAACAGAATCTTACCAAACAAGTACGGGATGCCCTACATAAACTCAGCAACAATCATGACCTGCTTATTTTACCAGTTGACAAAGGGGGGGGGCAGTATTCATCATGGATTGGAACATGTATGAAACAGAAGCTATATCATAACCGTCCAATAGTAAATTTTACATGTATATGCACCTGGATCCAACATTTAGGTTCAAACAAGAAATTGATGCCTTTCTAAAACTGGCACAGGAGGAAAGGATCATTGATCAGAGGACTGGTTATCAATTGACCATCCAAGATCCTAGGTCACAATGTCTATACCTACTCCCCAAAATACACAAACATCCTACCAAATCACCAAGTAGAGCGATTGTTTTGGGTCAAGGATCTTTGATGGAACCATTATCTGCTAATAGCTAGGGTGATTTTACCTTGCTATTATATTTCAATACCCTATTGTCTTTGCCTATACATAGAGTGTTCCACCCTTGTGTTCTGGAGCAACTACAAGTAAATTGTGCTCAACCAGCAGTGGCAGCAGGATAAAGGTATTACATTTTGTATTTTTTCTCCTCTTCCTATGTCTGCCAAAGAACTTTAAAAGTAGGATTCCCAGTGATGATATAATGGTTAAGGAAGAGGGCATCACAGCTACTTTGTGTAGGACTTTCTCAAACTGAGCCTGTGACTCCACGTGAGTAGTCAGGTACCATTTCTTTCCCCACGAAAAAATACCACCTCAATAGTCTTCAGTGAATCAGCCTTTACACTTGTAAATATATTGTGCTTTCATTAATGATATCATACTACTAGAGGGAAGCCAACCCTGCGCCTCTGGCCCCTTTACTCTAATTATGCATTTCATCAACTTTAAGGTAGCACAATTGCAGAAGGCCAATTCGACCAAGTAAACTGTTACCTGGTCACATTCCATGCCCTATTTAACTCCTCCATCTTCATAAGTTGTTTACATCGAAGTTTCTGCTCTTGTTTTTGTCTCCACAATACTTGGCAATATGCCCTTTCTTCACACAACTATGCCAGACATGGTGTCTTTCCTTTTTTTTACTGTTGTTTTTCAGTTACTTTATTGGCACTATTTATTTATGCACATATTCATAGCGCAAACTCTTCTTTACCGAAGTCCCAAAGCTTTTGGTATCCTGTAGTCTGTTTGACAAACCCACATTTAAATGATTTTTGGCAATGCCCTTTTAAAATTTCTGTCACTGTTTGTTTGCTGTTACACCAGCTCCATGGGATAGAGAGATAATGCCATGGCTACAGATCAGGCAACCTGAATTTGATTAGTGGCTTGAGCTCCTGAAACTGCTATCAGGGGAAGATGGCTGTGCCCATCTTGGAGGGTGTGGAGCCCATTTGGATTCATGTTGTGATTGATTCTCAGTAGAGGCAGTGCAAGGTCTTACTGTCATCATGTAGGAAGGATGCTTGCTGAATCACTGTGGAGGGAGGGTAATATGCCATTATGCCTCTTATATGTCTATCACTGAGATGTGAGTTGGTGAACACATGGAGGTGGAAACCTGCATCCTTGGACCATAGCAACAGTATAATGCTGCCACAGGGTGCCTTTATCTCCTCACTGGCCCTAAATAGCAGTTAGAGTTAACCTAAGACAGGCCAATGTCAAATAAGCAGATAAGCAGATAGATAAATGCAGTACTATTTTTAACACAATATGCAATGAAACAATAAAACAGAAAAAATAAAATGCAGTACTATCTTATAACACTTCAAGTTTGTACTTATCTCAGCTTGTCATAAAGTTGATGTAGGTATGCAACAGCTAACCAAACAGCTCAAGTATGCAGCTATTCAGCAGAAATAATTTCAGAGATAAGGGAGTAAGACTTAAAGGCAAAGAGAAACCCTCTAGTCTAAGACTTCAACACCGAATATCAATGAAGTGAGATGAATAAACCCACTAACTGCAGACAGAGAGAGGGCTCACAGTTTTCAGTGAAACAAATAAATAAGCAGATAAATGCAGTATTATTTTTAACACAATATTCAATGAAACAATAAAACAGAAAAAATAAAATGCAGTACTATCTTATAACACTGCAAGTTTGTACTTATCTCAGCTTGTAATAAAGTTGATGTAAGTATGTAACAGCTAACCAAACCAGCCCAACTATGCAGCTATTCAGCAGACCCACTGAATGGGGAGAGGTAACCTGGGGAGCAGGTAATGGTCAGCTGTGGGGAGCAAAGAAAAATATTTCTTCATCCCCCTATACCACCTTATTTGTGTAGGCTAAATATAAGTCTAATCCAGCCATTTTAAGCCTATCACCATTTGAAAATCCCTTTTCTTAACAGTACCACTATAACAGATACTCAGACACGTACACCTCACATAACCACATGTGCACAACACTACATTCATCCCCTTATCTCCCCCTTACTCTAACCCTAACCCAGAAATACTCAAACACACACACACACACACACACACACACACACACACACACACACACACACACACACACACGCATACTGCTACCACTAATGTATAAACTTTCATTACATTTAAAAGTTTTAGGTATTGGTAAACCCTATTTGCACACAAAGATACTCAAACACCACGTGGAACGCTGATGTTTCTAGCATTTAAAAACATACTGTTACCCATAACACACTGTCCATCATCAGTAAATACAATAATTAATTTTTGTAGCAAAAAGCTCTATTTCCTCAACAGTATTGACAGTTATTGAGATTACACAAAGGCAAATCTAACATGGCAGACTACAATGACTAACTTAAGTGCATGAGACAAAACACT
>NC_056737.1:928654743-928774743 GCF_019279795.1 Protopterus annectens | reverse complement strand
GCATAAACAGTTGACTTTAAAGCAGTTTTCCTACAACTTTGATGTAGGGGGCTCTTCTCCAACACCTCTGGTCTTAAATATCTCACTAACATTGAAAAAAAAACTGTATTTCCCTTTCCTAAGAGAGGGTGCAATCTCAGAAGTAGTATATTTGGGAGCCTGATGGCAGAGTTCCCACATCGGAGGGGGTATGTGGGGTGTTGCCGCCTTGAAAAAATGTTCTCTGATTGTTGCTATACAATCATATTACCAGATGACAATGCTGTGGATACAGAAAGGTAGCATTCTGTAACTCAAAGTAGACCTAAGAATTTAATGAAGGCATTGGACAGTTCCAGGAGTTACAGAATGTTGCACGCCAGTTTTATAGTAGAAGAATTCACTATGGAAAGATATAGGCTTATGACCCCATAGTCAGGGGCTTGGGGGAGCACATAGACAGTAATCTAGCCTTTTTCTATCATGTATCTACAGTAGTGCGGAAATCATTCTATGTTGTGCAACTTATAAACAAAGGTAAGGAGGTTATTCCACTGAAGTCAGCATTCATCAGACCTACCATTCAGTACAATGCCCCCTTTGGTATGTAACTAACCAGGCATATCCAACAATTGGAATGTCCACAGAGGTTCCTCACTAAGAGACTGCAGGACATAAGTAACATGTCTTCTGCAGACTGCCTCAAAGCTCTATATCTGTATTCTGTTTCCTTCAGACTGTTGACTGAAGAGCTATGCCTGGCATACAAGGCATTAGCAGTACCCACCCTGATGGACCTCCTGCATATCTACAAAACATCACTTGTTCTAAAGACTTAAACCTTGCCTGTGATATGGAGAGACAGGTGTGTATCCCAGAGACTACTCCGTCTCTGGAACAGGCTCCTCATTCATGTGAAGCAGAGTTCCTCCCTAACCCAATTCAAGTGTAACGTAGACAACTGGATGGGGAACAGAAAAATTCATCCCTGTTTGGCACCTATATCTCTAATAGACGTGGGCAACCTGTAAACGGCTCCTCTGCTAGGCCCCTGCCTGTAAATGGTTCATCTCCCAAGCCCCATGCTTACACTTATCAAGGATATCAGAACTTGTCAGAGCTTTGGTATGCATGGCTAGGCTAAAAAAGGCCCTTGTGATCATTAGCCTAATACATACCTATCAAACTATGAATCACTATCTTAACTATTGGTGGGAAGAATAATAAAGTCTAAACTGTCTAGTACTTATTCTGTGCCAAAACCAGAGAATCGGAGTAATGTGCCCCGCTATATAATTCTACTACAGTACAAGCACATTTTAAAAGAGGGAGACAAGGAGTTTATCTAGTGTATGAAGTAGTCAGAGGCAAACTAAGTAATTTCAGAAGCAGATGGTCTAATGTAAGAAGGTAAGATGATGAAGCTTACAGATGGAATCATAGATGTCTTCATAAAATGCAGAATGCTGATATAGTTATTCTTCTCAAGAGAAGAAACATCACAAATTATTTCTGATGAAGTCCTTGTTACAGGGATAAATGCGTTTAAATAAAACCTTGAAAAATACTGCTATATAGACTTCTAGTTCATGTGTTTAAGTATATAAGCATAACTAAAACTGGCCCTGGTGAAAATACGCTTAAAAACTTAACTAACCTTAAACTAGTTCAACTATTTTTCTATCGTTGAGCTAATATAAGTATTTGTTTATTTGCTGTGAGCTACCTATCTACATGCTGCCAAAAAACAGTCTCCAAAACCAAATGTTCATTTGAATGAGTTGTGGTCACCAGCAGACTACAATCACTCTTCATCCAATATGGCTTTATCAAACCTGGATTCAAAACAAACCAAAGCTTTAGATGGTTTGACTGATTGTCAACCGTCACATGGAAAGCATTTACCAAAGATTGTTGCTTCTTCTATCCAACAGTTGCAATTATCAATGGGCTTGTTTCAATCCTCTTTACATCTTGAGGTACAGCAAGTAAAAAAAAAATGTGTCTTAGGTCTGGCCGACTGGACCTCAAAATTAAAGGGCACCACATAAGATCTCATATTCGAATACAGGAAGTCAAGCACCAAATACATTTTATGCTGGAGTTTAGTCAACAGTTGCACGACTGGGCAGAAGATCATGAAAACTAATGGTGAAGGAATAACGTGCGCATATTAGGATTAGAGGAGGGAGGAAATCAGGACATGCTGCAATTTCGGAAAACTTGGATTGCACTCATTCTAGGGATGGACACAACCACCAAATTGTTACTGGAAAGTGCAGAATATTCTCTAGTCTGTACATGAAAGCCTGGAGCCTCTCCACTGCCAGTCACTGTCTGTTTCCTGCCATTTCAGCAAAAGCAAAAAATAAAGTAAGCAGCGTGTGAAAAAAGAGGAATCACATACTTGGGTAGGAAAGTTCGCTCTGGCAATGACCATTCAAAACAGGTTTCCTTTAAAAAGAGACCTGGCTTCTACCTACTAGTGCATTTATTAAAAGAAAAAAAATATAACGTCAACTATTCTTTACCCAGCAAGACTTAAAGTTAGTTTGGTAGAAGGGAAAAATATCTTTCAACAGCTTAACGAGGCAACTATTTCACAGAAAAAAAACTATTTTACGCCTATCAGGCAATATGGAATGGGCATCTGCACTAACCAAAAGATAAAGAATGATCAATGGTGTGCCATCATCTTCAGCTGGTCCTAAAAGACACAGACCTGCCAGTTCCAGTGTCAAAGTGTATTTAATGATGGTGACAACGTGAACAGACTTAATATATTATCATGAGAATGCCTTTATTTAACTGACGTATCAAAAGGAGGTACTGTACACATTATGCAACTTTTCCTATTTAATACTACAGCTAAAGAAGCTTAGTTATGCGATGAAACATTTAACATCTTAATGAACCCCTCCTCTTGCAAGACAGTAAGATGGGGGAGTAGGATATATTTTTATTATAGTACGTTGGGGTCAAGAAAACTGTAAAAAGTTATTGGAGATTTGTTTTGTGATATGCTCATATTGCTAGATCTTATCATTGGACATAACAAATATTTTGCAGGCACCTTTACTCTAAGTCAGTTTTGTTGTTTCTCACATTCAGGAAAGATCTATATTAATTTACTTAGATTTTTTTTTCTAAACGATATAAAATTTGCAAGGGGTAAGACACTCAATGGGTTCTTCAGACAGGGAAGAGTGATCATTTTTAGTCATACATCAGGATAAAACTGCTTTGTGTTAATATTAATGGAATAAACTTCCTTGTCAAAAGATCACATCTATACACCTGAGTATCAGAAAATGCTCACCTGATAAAAACTGCAAGAGACACACTTAACTGAAGCAGAACATAAGAAATTATACATCTGGGGCTATGACCTGCTGCCCTGTTCTTCTCATGTCTCTGCAAAAAGATGGGGCATTGCAATGCTAGTTTAACCTCAGAGACCTTACATGCATGTTTTAGATAGCTTACACCACATTTGTGGACAATTGGCTAGGGCGATTTTTAACATAAATGGTAGAATATGAACAAAAAAACGTGATAGCTCTATCTCTCCAGCTAAAGACCCAAACTCTGTACCAGTATTTAGCAATTTCGTTTCAGTTTTATTCAAAAAGGAACTTCATCGGAAATACAATTTATAAAACCCACACATTTAAATATCCCTCTTTAACCTACATTACAATGATGTAAACCAATCAAAATGTGCTACTATCAAACCATTAAAATATTCCGATTCTAAAATAAAGTGACACTGCCACGTTAAAAACATATTCAGTAAAGAAATAATAATGTATGTCTCTTAATCACATTGTAAATTTCTTTACACACACAAATACACATTAGAAAACATAAAAACATATTAATTGAGACACATAAATATAAAATATTAAACAAGTCTCAATCTGAGTGTACTTTCCAAATTGATGTTTCCTAATCAAACCTGGAAAGAAACTGGTTGGCCCTTAAAACGGTCTGCCATTTGTACTTCTTAGCTTCCAAAACATGATTACAGCTAAATACAAAACTTTCCATATTAATTTGTTCTAAAACTGAAAAATGTTTTTTTTTTTAAATCTGTGCACTCAGTTCTATGTTTAGCTTAAGCTTTGGAAAAATAGCATCTTCTAACTGCCTTCCTATGCTCCCTTATCCTACAACATAATTCCCAAATACTTTTACCTATGTAAAACTGTAAACAAGTATCACATCTGTCTACATAAACTGGGTAGCTACTTTGATAATTATATCTCCTCTTAACTTCGTAAACATAATCTCATCTAATCACATCTAAAATCTCACTGGCTCTGTCCTTGCCTAAAACCCGACTAAATCCAGGATTACCAATTTTTGTATCTGTTGATTGTATATGTGTCTACTTAAACTTTAACAAATATTCCTTTGTACTTAGTCATGTCAACAAATGTTCCTTTGTACTTAGTCATGTTAATATCATCACTGCTGTAAAATTATCTTGTCTAGTCTGTATACCATGCATCAGTATGCAACTTTTCTGTGGAGCTTTTCTCCCCGGGCCTCTGCTGAAAAAGGACTTGTGTCCAGTCGGACTTTCCCAGTAAACAAATATAAATAAAATAATAATAATAAAATAAATACAATAAATTTATGCCTTCAAGTCTAATGGAACTAATGTTGCTGATAAATCAGCATTGCTTCCAATCCATTCAAGAAAAAGGGCCCACAATCCTAACAGCAAGCCTATATTCCCTAACTAATCATTTTGTAGCAACAACTTCAAATTTTGTGTTTTCTTGAATATAAACTGTGGATATTCACCAAGTACTTTGCTATGATCAGGATTACCTAACACTATTTTCCAGTTAGTTTTAACAAAATTAATAATATCTTGACTATCTATGGTAAGGGATACCACAAAAGCACATTAATTATCAGAAAGTGCATCATTATCATTGTTATTAATAATTTTGTGATCCTTAGAAGTAAATCCTTCAATTAAAATAAACAGAAAATTACGATTCTTTTTACTCTATACTTCTTGTTCAATTTTTTTCAAGGTCTTCTATAGGATATCCTCTGCTAACAAACAAATTCTTAAGAAACTGAATTTGCTCATATAAAGCTCCATTTTCACTAGCAATTCTACACAATTTTCTGATTTGTCCTTGAAAGATGTTTAATTTCATCTTCCTTGGATGATGATTAGTGAAGTGAATATAATTGTATGTAAAAGTATTCTTCTGATAAACACTAATACTAAACATCTATGCTTTCACATCCATTTTAACTGGAACATCTAAAAAAATAATAACACTACCCCTACCACTAAAGAACAGATCGATATAAGTATTCATTGGCTAAAATTTACTATCGACGGTAGGGGTACTGTTATTAAATTTTTACATGTAGGTTAAAAAGGAATATTTAAATGTGTGGGTTTGATAAATTGTATTTCTAATGAAGTTCCTTTTCAAATAAAACTGGAATGAAAGCATTAAATACTGAGGCAGTGTTTTGGTCTTTAACTAGAAAGATAGAGCTATTGCAATGTTATTTTTTTCGCAGTTTTTGTTATCTTTGATAAATGGTAGAATATTTATTTTTATCCAGCCACTAGGCCAAAGCAATTAACAAAACCCTGCAATACATACAAAAAAGAGTGAAGGGTTTATTTCTATTACTTGTTGATTTTAGCAATATTACAGATTTTCAGGATTCCACATCAGACTTTTTTTTTTTTTTTTGTAAAACCTCAACTGCCAAATGCCTATTTACATGGACAGAAGGGATGACCTAAAGTGACCGAGCCCTAGCCACACAATCACCATTTGTATGGTTTATGTACTACTCTCCTAGATATGGTACCTCCACTAGGATTGACATGATATACTTAGAATTGCCTATACTTGAATTTAATCCCACATACAGTCAACTGCCATGTCTATACTCGATCATGAGGCAACTGAATGTACTTTTCATGTATGTCCCTCTCCATTACCAAAATTCTGGAAGTTCATGCCATTTTATATAAGAATTTTCCCTAATCAAATACTGGGTTACTGTCAAGAATTTATTACCATACATAACTCTGAAGATACTCCTCCACTATCCTCTGGGACACGTACAAGGCATTTTTACATGTGAAATTACGCTCTTGGACTTAATAGACTATTGAAGCAATGGAATGCAGAATTAACACTGTTACATAATATCAAAGAATAAGCAAACAACTATCCCAGTGAAACAAAAGATGACTCATGGCTACCCTATCCTCCATAAAAAGGAAAATCCAAGACATTATTATTAAAAAGACAGATACCACCTTAGATAAATTCTGACTGCAATACTAAGTATCCGTGCAAGTATATTTCAGATTAGCAAGAAAGGTTAATAAAAATGTCAAGCTTTCATCACCATTAGCCCTTTATGGGTCCAGATATACTGCAACTTATTTTAAGGGTCTATATTAGAACACCGAACATTTAAAATGTTGAGTGTTCTAATATCGACCCATTTTCAGCGAAATATCGAAGAAGCAGAAAACCAAATTATTTCCTATGGAAAGAATTTGGTTGTCCATTTTTGTTGCTTTGGTATTTTCAACACTCTGTTGGAAAGTTACGGGTCAGGTTCAGGTAAGTGTGCGATTGAGTGTGGGTTAGGTATGTGTGCGATTGTGTGGACATGAGGGTTAGGGTGGGTTAGGTGAGTTAGGGTTAGGGCATAGGTGAGGTAATTGTGCGATAGTGACGGACCTTATGGTTAGGGTTTGCGTTAAGGTAAGTGGATAGTTAGTGGTGTGTGTGTGTATAGTTTAGTGTAGGGTTAGGTGTAAGATTTTAGGTGTGTGTGTGTGGATTGCTGTTTGTTTGGTGTGCTTATGTTGTGTTTATGTGTTTTGGAACAGCAAATTTTTTCCTAGGAAAAAATTTGCTGTTCTGAACGTTCAATGTTTGGTATTTTCGATTGGTAGGGTTCGATATTTAGAACACTTGAATGTTCTGTGTTCTAATATAGACCCTATTTTAATATATCTACTATATAAAACAAATTTTATACATATTTCCAAAAAGTGTATACATATAACAATCCTTTTAATCCAACCTTATAGAAACATCAAGCCTTATTTGATACTTATCCACCTTATCTACATTAACTCCTGAGCAGGTGCATACTTTAATTTCCGCAATCACTACTCAGGACGAATACATTTCCATAAAGAGATGGTCTTCCTTTGGAATTCTATAAAGTCCTTCTGTCCACTACCATAACCCTTCTCTGTAGAACATGTAAAACAGCAGCAGATGGCATAAACATACCTCCTTCTAGAAAACAACCTTAAAACCAAGTAAAGATGCTTTCATATCCAAAATCTGTAAGGGCTTATAAGTCTCTTGATTAACTCCTTTATTATCCTTCCTGATACGCTCTGATCAGGTAGGCTTTGTTAAAAGAAGAACTTTCTGGCATTATGGGTAGTCCAAAAGATAGAAAAAGGCAACAATACTACTTCTCCAAGTGCTCTTCTTCTTGTAGATGCTAAAAAAGCACTAGATAATGTTAAATGGTCATATTTAACAAAACTATTACAGGCCTACCATTTTCCTGAGACTTTTGAGAAGTCACTGATTAAGATATACTAAGGCCCCACTGCAGCAGTCTAATTAGGCCCATATATCTCAGGGTCATTTAACATCTCAAAAGGAATGAGACAAGGATACTTCTCTTTACCTTAATTATTCACCTAATAGCAGCCATTCTTTATACAACATTAGGCACAAACACTTTAATTCATTGGCTAGACAGTTTCATGGTAGTGTTGCTCTTTATGCTAATGATCTTGTTATCTGCTTAGATAATCCATCTTATATGCTTCCAATTTGTTGGAATATACTGTTTCAATGGGATAATATATACTGAGACAAAGTGAATGAGGCAAAATCCATTCTCTATTTATATAGTGCAGTATTACCCCATCAGCTGAGAGATCGGTGTAATTTCACTATAAATCCCCCTCAAGTCAAATACCATGGCATTACTGTGGCTCTTACACAAGTAGGAATCAAAGAAGGTAATTGCAAACCCTTTATAATATAATAGAAAGCCACCTGTCACAATGGAGGTTATGGATGCTAGCTACTGAATTGAGGATCCTTCTTATAAAAATGATAATATATACCCAACTACTATATATTCTTCAAAGATTTGCCACTAAGAATCCCATATTCAAAATTCAGAAAATGGCACAGTCAGTTTCTTAAATTTCTGTGGCCCCCAGGACTTGCAAGAGAGTAACATTCCATACATAATGCCTCTAAATCTCAAGGAGGTTTTCACATTCACAGACTTTCAGTAGCCTACTAAGCTAATGTGCTTAAAATACTAAAAGACCTGTATCTTACTGCATTCCTTTGTGGGCTATGAACATAGTAAATGCTTTAAACCCATCTATTCAAGGAGCTGCTTTGCCCAAGCCATTTAATGAAAAACAAACAGAGCACGTGCTATTATTTCAAATTGCACAGGGTTATCATACAAAAACACCTACAACAGGCAAATCACAGTATTTAAATGACTTTTATAGCACCCTAGGCAATATTTGTCAAAGATTTGATCTCAGGGGTACTGTAAAGCTCCTTCTTTTTTCCAATAGGTGCTCATCCAACATTTCAGCCCTTAATTTCTAGTTTTTCCCAGCAGCAATGGTACTCCAAAGGCCTTTGTTTCACTTTTCAACTTTACAGTGCTTTTACTACACAACACTTTTCTAAATTATTAGATAAATATATTCTTCCTCAGACCCATTGATTACAGTACTCCCAGCTATAGTGTGCCCTTCAGTCTTTAACAGCTGACATAATTCAAAATCATCAACTTAAGTCTCGACTCCTCCAATTATTCACGAATATATATAATGGAGAAAGAAGTCTCAGTGGAGGAGTTTCTAGCTTTACACATCTCTTGGTTAAATTTTAATGTCCCTCAAGAATTTAAAACACTTAATGAAGGAAATCCTAACCACAAATTCACTCCACACCAGATAGTACAGATATTAGGAGCCCCAAGCAACATCCCCTCCTCTTCAGGGAGGAAAGGTTTTGCCTGGAAATGTCAGCACATGTTATTCCTAACGCCAGATAAACTAACTCAATGATTTCCAAATTTTAAATTAACCTGTTGGAGGTTCATGCTCCAGGCTATATAGTGTCATGGAAACATATCATATATTAATGTCCTTTGATTAAAAACTTTTGGGTGAACTTCTGGATGGTAGCTGATCGATTATAACACATCAACAATGAAGAGAAGGACTCTATCGTTTTAGGCCATGTTTTGTCTCATCAAGCACCTCCTTCTATTTTACAAGTGATGTCAGTGGGTGCAAAGAAAGCCATCACAAAGCACTGGAAGACCTCTATGCCACCTAACAGTGAGGAGCATCTACAAATTATGGACTGAATTTACAAAGTAGAGTATGAGCTGGCAAAACGAAGAGGGACATTAGATAAACTACTGTTGAAATAGTCTCCATATCAGACCTTTTTCAAACAGACATATAATTATTAATGTGCTTCGATACATTTTCTCAGTGATCCAGAATATTTGTAAAACTAACCCTGAAACCACCCCCCTGCAGATATAAAGCTTTGTTAACATACCTTATAAATGCTGATTTACATTGTGGAATTTTAATTGTAAATTCTCTTTTCTGGATGCCTGACGGTAGCTGTTGGGAGTCTGTTTCATCAAATAGATTGCTTTAGTTTTGTATTTTGTCATTCAAGAAGACAACACTTAAAGTTGTATAGCACTTTATAAGAACCTGATAAATTATGTTCACCTAATTTAGCCGAATGATATTCCCTATGTTTTCTAACATAATTTTTTCCTCTGCAATTTATAATTAAACATCAATTTCTAAGATATAATCAAACTTTACTTACTAACTTTCTGGACATTGATAACTACAATACATATTATTTTTTCTGAAATTTTCACTTTTTGTAATGGAAAAATCAAATAAATACAATTAAACAAAAAAGGGAAAAAAAGAAATACACTGCCATATTCATAGTGAATGTTGTTAATTGCTGCATTGATGGTTGTGTTTTTTGAGTTACTGGTGTATAATTTCACCCAGTATTCTAATTATTCTTTTCCTGAGTGATATGAACTAAGCAGTAAAGGGTTGATGGGTACAATTAGCTTCATTCAAAATCTCAGTGTGAGATATTAAGGTTTAGGTGAACTACTTCATTGAGATGTAATGGGACAAACAAGGATCTTCCCTGAGACAAAAAAGATGCTGCTGGATCAAACTGACAGCACATGTGTCTGCGTGTGTGTGTCTGTGTGTGTGTGTGTGTGTGTGTGTGTGTGTGTGTGTGTGTGTGTGTGTGTGTGTGTGTGTGCACGCATATGTGTGTGTGTGTGTGTGTGTGTGTGTGTGTGTGTGTGTGTGTGTGTGTGTGTGTGTGTGTGTGTGTGTGTGTGTGTGTGTGTGTGTGTGTGTGTGTGTGTGTGTGTGTGTGTGTGCACGCGTGCGCGTGTGTGTGTATCTCAAACTATTTGACAATTCAACATATCCAATTTCAAGTGTTTGGAATGCAATTTGTCAATCACCTGTGGGTGGAACACTAGAACAATCAGACCTTCCTAAATCATCAAGGATAAGACCTCTGGAGCTGCTTGGAAAGAGTAGCTTAGAGTTGCTGATCCAAGTAAATTAGAGTTTCATCTGGACTATATAATTGCATTTATCCACTGATAAAGAGCAGCACTGTGAATGGTAAGCCATGGATCAGTTTTTCTCATATTGACTGTTCTAGTGTTTTACCTTAATAAATTAAGTCCTAACCTAAATGACAAGTTTGTCCACTTGTAAGAGTCTGCCTTAATTAACCTAACTGCTAAGAATAACAATGGGACACTGAAAAGCAAAGTCGGTTTTGAAACATTAACAGAAAAAAGATGCTTGTATTAGTAGTACAATATCTATAAAGTGGAATAGATTATAATAGATATTATGTACTTACTGTAATAAAGACAAACTAAACTCATATTTTCTGTTATATTTCCAAAAATAAATAAATATTTAGAGTTACCCACCTTAGATGTGCCACTTAATGTGAAAAATAAGCAGCGTTTTTTTGTTCCTTCAGCTGAGCCGGATCCAGCAGCAGGCAACCTAGGCAGTCGCTTAGAGCCTGCTGGCTAGAAGAGGGCCTGCTGACTGGGAGACTGACATAGCATTTACTTTTTAATTACAAAAATACATGCTTTTCAAGAGAGTGCCATATGCATCTGTGCATCTCTCCATTCATGCACCTGTTGCTTACTTCTTCCCTTTAAATACAAGACTGTGTGTGTGTGTGTGTGTGTGTGTGTGTGTGTGTGTGTGTGTGTGTGTGTGTGTGTGTGTGTGTGTGTGTGTGCGTGTGTGTGTGCATGTGTGAAATGCCCTAGCTATATAATTTGCTCAGGTTCACACCCTGTACCTTAGTTACAGAAAACAAGAGCTTGAATCTTCTACACCAACCAACAAACTACACAAAAAATGTGAGTTTCAGTGCGTCTTCAAGAAATTCACTTTCAGTGCATTTTTAAAGAATTGATTTTCAGTGCATTTTCAATGAATTGTGCAAAAACAACAGGTTCACGAACTATATAACCAAGGAACACTGCAAAGGAAGCAGCAACACATTAAGCACTTTCTTCCTCTGGAATACAAGGGACTTCATCAGAACAATGTTGCACAAATCAACCCAGCCATTTGTACCTGTTTAATCCACATACTAATTGAATAATGACTAATAATTAGTGAAACTGAAACAATTATGTGCTTAAAATCTGCAACTGTGTTGCTGAATAAAACAGTAACTACATAATTTAATATCAAATGTAAACAAAAAACATTAAACACCACTACACAACAGCTTAATAAAATGAAAATGTCATAAGTGTGGTGAATGAAGGAATAATATTATCCTAAAATGTTTTTTAACTTTAAAATGCAAGAAATACTAATAGCTTAATTTATTCCAGGATATTCTGTTGCATTACACCGCAACTGCCATTTTAGTTCACACACGTCAAGATGTAAATCTATACATTTCCCTTGTGGGTCTTTTTCAATGTGGTGCACTACCAAAAATTGAAATTGATGGTCTTTATAGTCCTTAATATGTCTAGCCAGAGCATTAGTAGACCTTTCATGCCTAATGACCAACAAATGTTCACCTATTCTATTTTTAAATAGCCTACTATTTTCCCTGTATAAAATATGGGACATTGTTGACATTTGGCCATGTAAACAACATTTGACTTACAACAATTGTAATGCCCATAAATTGTAATAGATCTCCCATTCAGTAAAAACGTATCCCCTGTTTCTAATACGCGTGAACAAAAAGTACATCTATTGCATTTAAATTTCCTTTTCTTCTATTAATGCCAATCCCACTGTATTTTTGTGAGTTCTCTAATATGTTTTTGAAAGATCTATCCTTTTTATATATAATTTTAGATTGTTTGCCTACTTTTAGCCCCACGTTGTGATCAAATTGTAGGCTATCCCAGTTGCTTCTAATAATGTCACCAATATCTGCAGCATCTAAATTGAAGATGGTAATAAACCCTATGCTGATGTCCATTCTCTTAGTAACCATGGTCTCAATGGATGAACCATTTGTACATCCTAAAATGGGTTTATAAATGCCCATTGTACATTTCTTTATGACTTCTTCCTTAATTTTAGTCAAGAATTCCTGTGGGTACCCCCTTGTTGTAAACATCTGCAAGATAAAGTCAATTTCTTCTAAAAACTTAAATCAGAACTCTCCATTCTTGTAGCACGTACCAACTGGCCTTTAACTATAGACTTTTTTTTTAAATTTGGATGTCCACTATGATACTGCAAATACGAGTTAGAAGAAGTTGATTTTCTAAATATTCTTGATTCCAAACCAGTACTTGCAGTATTAAAAATTAAATCCACATTTAAATATGATATCCTTGTTCTACTGTGTATGTCGGTAAATTGTTAGAAGTTCACGGTGTGATTTATATAATCATAAAATTGATATTATTCCTCTTCAGTACCTTTCCAAACAATGAAGAGGTCATCCAGAAACCTTGTATAATATGCAATTCTGGAACAGAATGTAGCTTCCATAATGTATAGTTGTTCCCAATGTGACATTACATAATTGTCAAACACAGGGGCGCAGGCTGCACCCATTGCCACCCCTGTGTTTTGTCTAAAGTATTGTCCCTCAAAATACATAAAATTATTTTGTAATACTGTTTCCATGATGGTTATGTATACATTTATCTGATCTTGATCATAAATTGCTGTCTTATGTAATTGGGTTTCTAACCAAGCTAAACCCATTCATGTGGTATCACTGTGAACAAACTACACACATCGATAGTAACAAATATCATATCCCTTTCCATTTGGACTCTCCCCACCATTTCCAAAAACTGCCAGGAATCATTAACAATGTAAGGAAAGGCTTTTAAACCAGCCTGTAATTTGACATCTAAAACCTTGCTAATAAAACTTGCTTTTGACCTTCTTCCATTTACAATTGGTCTGAATTTAGGATCCTAAAGTCCTTTGTGGACTTTAGGTATACCAAATATATTGGGTACCATGGGGTGTTTGTTGACCATATAGTTATATTCATCCTCACTGATTTGCCCTTGGTATAACATGTCTTCAAGTAGCATATCTATTTTCATGTAGCCTATGTGCATTTCATTTAAAGAATTCTCAGCATAGGTTCCATCCATCAGGAGCACATTCATACCATTTAAATGCTCAACCTTACACATAATAACCACCCCATTCCCCTTATCATTATACGTATACAAGGATCCCCAGCCAATTCCTTTAACAATCTATTTTCTGCTACAGTCATGTTTTTAATATGTGTTTTTGTCACTGTTATTCTTTATTACTTTCCTTATTTCTTTTTCACAAACTTGTTCATATAATTTGATAACGTTATTAAGGGGTGTGTTAAAACTACTCTTTTTTTTTTAAATGTTCCCATTATTGCTTTGAACTTCTTCCTGTCCATTAAACCACACTTTTAAGTTTAATTTCCTTGTAAAACACTTTAAATCTATTAAAGTGTTGTCTATTTTCCCTTTCCTGTAAGGTATATATGTAAAACCTTTTGCCGATAAATTGACATGCTCTTCGCTAATTTCTTTATCAGAGTAATAATATATTTTAAAATCATTAGCTTCGTTTGTTACAACAATTGGTTCTAAAACACACACTAATTCATCATATTCAACAAAAGGCTGTATCAATTAATTTGGCACACTATAAAAAAATTGTTTTCAACAGCTACACCATTAATATCCATTATACGACTGTTCTCACTCACAAATGTAACTTGCTGACTTTCATTTACTATTTCCAAGTTAAACCATGAATCAACATCATTCGTAATACATTCCCTATCATTGCAATTCACTTCATTAACAAAAACATCACTGTCAAGGTCCAGTTCGGCATTTAGTTCATTATTTTCAATACTAAGACTGCTGACAACCCCACAGTTTGTATATTGTTTAGAGACATGTGTATAAACACTACCAACCATAGTGGAAAAGTTACTGTCTTCACTTACTTCTTCATACATGATTGCCAGGGTCATGTTCATAGGTTCACAGATTAGTACTAAGCTAACTGCCCTTGTAAGCCATTTTAAGCCTAGCCAGTTATCCCTTGTGAGACTCAAATCTCACACCTTGTGTTTGTAAGACAAACACCTATGTCCATTAGTTTCTCTGCTGACGACTCCTGCTCCAGCCAATTTTTGGCTTTGCTCCTTGTGCAGCATAGTCCCAATGGGTATTCACCGAAAAATGAAACTTTTGAACAGTTTCCTTATCTAGCAGCCTCTCCGACCACCTAATTCCATCTTCGTTTGATAGTGTTGTTCGTGCATGCGCACCTTGCCTATTAAGAGCCCTCCCTTGTGTCATCACTTTCTCCAGTTGATTGGCCTCCTCACTGGCTCCTTCATCTCTGTTGGCCCAGCAACCAGAAGACAGAGGGTACACCCTCTTTTTAGCATATTCGTTTATGTCTCTATGCAATTTGTTGACGTTGCGCGAATATATGTTACTGCATACCTTGTCAATGTTGTGAAACACACTGAAATATACTGGTCAAAAATGTTCAAAAGATGTACCTTTTTGGATTAAATTACTGCACTTCATATTATCTTTGATCATTAATTTATGTATTTGCAAACCTGTTTGATCAAACAACACATACAACTCATCCACCAGCTCCGTGCACTTCAGGGAAGAGAAGTTTACTGCTGCACATGCTAAGCCTGTTTTTAATGAGTAACTGTTTTGTATAGTAAATGGTCATCAGTATTGTGCTAAAGAATTTGAAAGCAGTGTTACTAGCACAACAGGTAGCATACTTGCTTTTGATGCAAAAGGCTGTGGGTTCTGCTCCCACAGCATGTAGCTGGATTGTGGATACTGTATTGTACTTTGAGTGGGGTAGAAGTGATGCAGTCTTCACTGGGTCCTCCTTTGGATGAGATGTCTAGTAACTATGAACCTGTTGCTGTTTTGCCATTCATTCCCTACTAGCAGTTTACCTATTTTTTTAATGTCACATAGGCAATTTATTCTTCAAGGGCAGTGGGCACTGAATTTGCAGATGAAACACTGAAGTATAAAGTTGCTTGCTAACAGCAATCACTTAATTAGGTACAGTTCTCTTTAATGTGGAATTACTCAGATAATTTTTATTTCTACAGAGATCTTACATATTGACTGATATTGGTAGACTGTAATGACAGAAGTTGATTGGCCTTTTATGGTTGAATTGTTCTGAAATGGGCAGTTTTGTCATTATTGTTTCATTGCTTACTAGAAAATGTTCTAAATTACAAATTTAAAACACACTCTAACAAGTGGTGCTGTATTATACAAAGAATATAATTTAATACAATCAGGAAGGTGAATCAAAAAACACATGAGTATATGCATTGTCCTAAAAATGTGTGCAACTGCATATGGTTTGAAAACAGCCGAAAGGTAAACTTTATCCACCACTGGTTACATGCAATTTCTTTGAATGTGGGTTTCAGTACTGTTTCAGTGAATGAGAGAAGTTTACCGTTAATGCCAAGTCTGTTTTCATTGTAAGAATGTATTGTTTTCTTTAGCAAATGTCTAGCAGAGTCTGTGCTATAAAATTTGAAATAATTTTTAAATGATATCCAAACAGTACACGTAAAGAAGAAACTAGTATGCACAGTGAGAAGTTAGAACAGTGTTTATGGTAAATGAGGAGAAATAGCCAAGTAATGGGAGACTGGAGTGGGAGGAGCACTCCTGCAGGCCCCATTTGACCATGATCCCACTCTGCTCCTCAGGCAGCTCCCTGGACTATAATATGATTCTGTGGTACATTTCTGACATATCAGTAAGTCACATTTCTGGCTCTCACTTTCACGCATGGTATACTATTCAGACAATAGGAGTCTAAGTTGCATGATAATTGAGTTAATTATCAGATGAAGGACTGTGACAACAGGCTTATTGTCAGAAGTATATATAGGTTGGGGCTTGAAACCAAATATATATCTGCATGCATATGTTGAAAGTAGAGTTATTACCACCTGTAACACGATGTCTTATAACAATATAATAACAGCTATGAATGAAAGGTTGTGCTGTCATGAAATTTATATAGATTTAACATCAGCATTTGACAGCGTCATGTACATAACACTGATCAATAAATCAGAACAACTAGGTATCAATGTAGTCTTAATAAGATGGATAGCTGCATGGCTTATAAATAGGACATGGCAAGATACAGCAACTGGACAGGAGAAATTCTTGGTTACAATCATGGTGTCGCTCAGGTATCTTTCAGGCCTAACTTTTTCATTGAGGTGTTCTATAGTCTATATGCAATTGGGTAAATTGATTACATGTGTTACAGGTAAGTCATATCTGCAAAATAACTTAACTAAATTGACCATTTGGGCACAGGAGAATAATATACTGATAAATCCAACAAAGACAAAACATGAGATTTGGGAGACGTAAACTGAAAATGAATATTTAATTCAGCACAGAGTGATTGAAACTGTACATTCATTTAAGGACCAGGTTATATGAGTAGATCCAGCTTTAATTGTTTTCTAATTGTATTAACCAATTGGTTAATGATACTTCTAGAACTATAGGTTGTATAAAAAAGATTTATAATGTTTAAAAATCAGAAATGATGATTTCATTGTTTTTTTTTTAGTTTCATTAGACCCAAACTTGAATATGGAATAACAATATGGAAACATAAGAAAACAAGCACGAGTAAACTGGAAAGAGTACAGCAGAAATACACATACATCATACAATATGTAATTTCATCAACTGGGTTAAGTAACACCTTGTACAACACTTTCCCATCCCGCACCTCCCTTACTATATATGCCAACTCCAAGACCACACTACAGTGTAGAAAAGGGTGAAATGAAAGTTCAATTTTGATGATTATTGGTTGATGTTCTGCTATTTGATGGTTAGCCCATTCAATGGCTGACAATAGACCCTTAATAATCATTTTAAAATTTTCTGTGAGAAGTCAGTCACTTTTTAACAGATAAAGACTGATGATATGCGTAAGTTAATACATCAGCCAAATAACAGTAATTTAAAACAGTACCTCTAGTAGCTGGTTTAAGGCTGCTATCGAACTCAGTTCATTAAAATCCATCAGAGATAAGGCTAATGTTCTCAAAAAACTTCCATCTATAAATAAATGTAAAAATAGAAATCATCTGTTTATGGAGTCAGAGTTACACTACTATGCAATTTACATTGCATCTGTATTGTACACAATATATGCAGTCTGTCACATTACCTTTGATATTGCTTTGAAACAACTGAGGGAGAATACCATTTGGAGCCAACTGATGAAAAATGCAGCGAAGAAACTGCTTGGCCACACCGGCCACATTTCCTGGAATCATCATGCTATCAAAGTGTTAAAACAATAACAAAAAAATATATTTTTTAACAGTAAACCACTGCAATTCAAAATTTACATTGAGTAGCAAAGTGTGCTAGAGATATGTCTTTATATATATATATATATATATATATATATATATATATATATATATATATATATAAAACACACACACACACACACACACACACACACACATAAACATATATTTTTATTTTACATATATACATACATTTATATACCTCACAGTAGATCCCAGATAAATAGTGTGATAAGAAACATACATCTGGTACAATGATAAGATGAATGTAAACACTCCTGGTGCATTATTAACATTAATTTACTCTCGGTGCATTAGAAGCAGTTTATCTACATCCTTGGTGTATTATTGAATCTATTAAACTTCCTCTAAACTAGCCATATTTATGCTACGTATTTAAAACTGAAGTAAAAGTATACACACTGCACAAATGAAGAGACACACTCACAGCATCTAGCAACACCTTAGCCAATATAAAATAACTTCTAAACCCAAATCTATTCTTATTTTAATTTAAAAATATTAAGCAAATTAAAAAATGAAACTTGGACAGCCCTTCCCATTCACTACAAGATAAAAGTACTTCACACATTGTTTTTATAAGATAATGATATCTGTCATAACACCTAGGCTCATCTAAATCAATACATCCCCTCAAAAAATACATTCAGGCTTTCGTTTGGTGTCTTTGTTTGTTATTTATTGTTCCCAGATGAGTTAAAACATTTGCCTTCTCATCTGATTGAGAGATGTTATTTTGTCAGCTTTGAACATCAAGTCTTAACACACTTTATTGCTTCTTGAAAGAAAAAGAAACACTTTTTTTCTTAGTGAACTGTTGTACAAACTAGTGTCTCATAAATTATTTCAGCAACTATATTTCTAAGTCATTGTCAGGGCATCTCTATAATTATTTTTTTTTTTCTACTGTCATTGTTAACGCAAGAGTTACCCCAAAGGATCTCATGTGCTTCTTCTGGTAAATTTTCCTGCTACTCTGTTAAATACTCTGTACTCAACATGTGCACTACAAGTAGGCCCTTCTGTTGTCTATGTTTTACTTTCAGGTTGTGCTTTTGTAAATTACGTAACTCCTTCTGCAATCCCAGTGACGCCTTGTGCAGAGACTTTCTGAATGCATTTTGCATGTACCTGTGCTCTGTTTGCAATTGCTTTAAAACCAAATATGTGGAAAAGTAAATGAGGATTTGAAAATAAAAACTTGGCCTGTTGTACAGAGCCATTTGGACTGGGTTTTCTAAGAAACGTTTGGGAGACAAGAAAGCTTATTGATTGTACCATACACTGGAAAGTACATGAAATAAGATATTTGCAATAGTCACCACAAAACTTCAACAGTGACATAGATGTGATATTTACAAATAAAAAATAAAACTGATGTTTCAAGTATTAAAGCACAAAAGAATTAAAAGTGAATTTATCAATATTTACATAAAATAAGACACAGTATGATTGGTTATAAGCATGAAGCATAAATGTTTGAGTGTAACAAAGTAGTAATCAGTGCACTTATGAAGTCTTGTTAGGGACAGGTTGCTATAAATGGTGATATGGTACATGTTTTAGTGGAAAGGAGATGCAGAGCAATAGAAAGTTAAAGCTCAGGCATCACAATGTCTAGAATGAGTTGATAATGAGTTGCTGCGATATTCAGAATAAAGCTGCTGAGGCAATAGAATAAATAGTATATTTCTTACCTCTCATCCTCGAAAATCAAAAAATCTGGACAAAGACAAAGGCCCAAAATAGGGGCAGTTTTTCAATATTGGTCTTATAAAGTTAAGATTTTCTGCAGGGTATAAAATCTGAAATTTAAATGTCTGTCATTATTTTCTGACCACAGTCTTCAATGTTTTGCCAGAAAACCACAAATTTTATGAGAAAGAGAACAGGAATAGGAGGCAAAAATCTAGATATGCTGTGAAAATATGGAGTATTTAGAGCTGTGGTTTATTTAGAACACCAGTTGGTTATTTTGGGGGATTAAGGCCTAATAATGAAGCTTGTAAAAAAATTAGCAATTTGGGTTGGGTTTTTAAAAAACACTTGGGAGCCCTGAACTCTTATCGACTGTTACTGACCATTACTGAATAGACTATTGCTAAATATAGAGTAATTTAAGCACAGAGTATTATGTAGTATGAGAAGGAACACATTTTTGGCAGAATATTGAGGAATGTGCAAAGCATGTGTCTCACAAACTACTCTGCTGCAGAAATCACAGTCTGAAGAAAGAAATTAAACATTCTTATACACAGAAACATAAATGTAAATTAGCACTTTCGACAGTGCTTAAAGTCTTTCTTTACTAGTGGATATATAGACATTTACAAACTCTGAATCAGCATCAGACCATTAAAGAGGTGTACTCCATGTGTTGGATTGTGAAGCTTTAGAAAATAACACAAACATACCTATGATCCCTGTTAGCCAATCAGGAGCTTTATAGTAAAGGTGATATGTGAAAATGTCATCATTTTACAGTAAAAATAATTTTATTGCATTACCTATATAATGGTTTGACCCCCAGATATAGTTTAAATGATATGTTGAATATTTCAATTATACCACAAGGGGAAAAGGACTCAATTGTATTTGGCTGAGTAGCATGTATCACTAAGGCTGGTATCCAGTTAATCTGTTTAGTATTAATTAATATGTAGGAAAAGAATACAGATAAAAGAGAGTCTCAATTAAAGCTTTATTTTTTCTTTGTATGGATTAATCAATATTTGAGGGGACGGTGTGTTTATGACATATGGTACATCAGAGTTTTACATTAAAGATATCCTGCATTAGTAGAAACATTTCGTACAGTTTTCTTTGTATATCAGCTGCACCCTCCCCCTTTGCAGGTTTACTTGATGGTTACTAATATTCTGATGGCACTAATAGGGTTAATGAAGTTTATACTATACTATACAACAAGAAAAAACAATCTGATTAGGACTCTGAATGCATTTTGATTTAAATGGTAAGTCTGACAGTAAGTGCTATAGCCACAGACTGTGCTTGGTGCTTACATTGCACTGCATTTTTTAATGCTGGTCCTATCCCTATTGTTCTGCTCTTGTAAGTGCCAAGACGAAAGAACAGTATAATTATTTGACAATACTTTAAGTATAGTATCCTTGATGAATGAAGGTGTTGTCTATTTTCATGTGGAATGATTATTTAAGTTCCCCATAGTATCTTGATATTGGGTGACTTGGTTATTTATCTGAAAGAGGTAGAATGTCACTGAGTTGATGGCACCTTAATGTAGGACAAAAGGTCTGCAAGAACGTCTTGGGATGAAAGTTAATGAATGTTGTAAAGTGAAGGGTGTGACAAACTGAGCTTGTTTATGTCACTTCCCATGGCTAAAGTCAGGTGGAAGGTGCAAGGGGTATACAGGCTGAAAACCGGAGAAGAGGAGATAGTTTGAAATGTCTTACCTTTTTAAGTAAGTGTTTAGTACTGCAATGGGTAATGAAGTTGAGTTAAAGGGAATGTGTTAAAGTATCAATGGATTCCCAGGGCTGCTAACCTCAACATTTTTTTCTCCTTGAGAAGCATAAAGGATTCATTGATAATGTAAACAGCAGATTTCTTCATGGTTGTTGAGCATAGGTAAGTAAGCATCTAACCATCTAAGAGACTATATACCATAATGGGAGGGGGGGGGCTTGTCTTGTATAGCAACAGGAGGGGAAATGAAAAACTGTCCCATCACTGAGTGTCTGAAGACAAAAAGTCATTGTTGAATTATCTGTTAGCTTGAATAAAGGAAATCTATGATTATAGTAAAAAGGTTGCATCATATATTGATGATGCAGTGAATTGCACTTATAAACTTGCTACTCTGTTACACACACTAAGGTGAATTAATAAATAGTTGAGGCATGTGTTACTGATGTTGAAAATCACTAGGACATAGTCATCACTTCTTAAAAGAGTAAATGTGCAATAGGTCAGACCAAAGGGTGTACAGAAAGGTAGAGTCCACTCCGTATTAGTACAGTTAGCAAGTTGCTCATGAATTTTGTTCACTGGCACCTTGCAGGGTTATCATACAGAAAACCCTGATTGGTCATAAAAACAATATAGATTCCTGTACTATATGGCAAAGAATTGGGTTATATTACCAAAAGCAGCTATCAGAGGCAGGGAGGTGCAGCAAAGTTGAAATGTGATTTTACTTATAACATGGTCCAACATTTGTGTTGTCAGAGCCAGCATATTATGTCCTATAGGACAATTCTTAACCTTGTAGTCTAAAAGTTCCCCAACTCTTTAAATAAAGAAAATGTCACTTTTTATCATCAGACAATCAATGTTTACTAATTATTGGGAACCATTGTTAGTGATTCCTGGCATCTATCATTGAGCAAAAGTCATAAATCTCTTGCGCTGCCTTAATGCTTCTTTCAAAAGTTGAGGATAATCTTGTTTTTTTAATATAAAATAGCAAAACAATAACTGGGATCAAAATACTGAAAAGCCTTTAATGAAGACTCATCCCAACATCCACATATTCTACTGGACTTTACTCTCATGTTGCACATATTTAATTTTAGTGGCATAACTGAGAAGATTAAGGTTTTGAGGAGCAAATGAGTTTCATTATGCAGTCCTACTGATGAGTCCATCAGCCTACACTTGAAAACTTTGTGACTAAAACTAAGTCCAATAGGCAAGTTTTCCCTGGGCGACCTTCACAAACATGCACTTGTATCTATGTAATCTTATGACAGTAATCAAATGAATAATAAAATAAAAATATTATAGATTTTATCTGAAGCACAACATTAAGATACACCGCAGTTAAATATTTATTTTATTATCTAACCTCTTTTTCCATGAGTCTCCATTTCCTAGAAACCAGTGCTGAAAGCAATTTTTAGATACGAACGTTAGTAGTTATAATCGGTTAACTCGAGAAATGTATCCATAATAATGGTGTTAGAAATTAGTGCACATTGAAAAAAATATATTGTTCCCATTTTTAGTTTCTGTTTGATTCTATTTGGTGTAAAAATAAACAAAAAAACAGTATTTTAGTTATATTCTCTTACAGTCAAAGTTTGACAGTGTATGCTTTCATTTGACAGTGCCTTCTAGGTTCCAATAAGTCAAAATGATGCGGGTGAAATACAAGAATGGCAAAAATGGTTAAAAGAATCCAGTCTTCAAGACGACAGAACATCTGCAATGCTGACTTTTGTAGTGGAAAACAAAAAAAAACTTGAATGATAAATTGGTCAGCTTAGTCTGTGATTTGTAAGCTTTGTTGGCAGAGAAGAGAATGTGATGTGGAAGAATCCTGACATTTCCTAAAGCCAACAAGAAAAGTCATGAATATTCTACCTTACGAGTGCATTTCATTCATCCTTCTCTCACTCTGCTGCTCCTGGGTAACCAAGAGAAACACATTACTATTGCCAGAGTTAAAATGCATGATATCTCAGGTCATGTCAGTGCAGATATTTATGATTTTTCATATGAAATGCATAATTCAAAACTATTTCAAAGGGGTTTATTGCCATGCAAAGAGCAGGCAATATACATTTTAAAAATACAAAAAGAAAAACTTACAAGTGCAACGTCCTTGAACATTTTTGCACTTTTATCTCTCTCTAATACACAGCATTTTCCTCTCTTTGATACAATATATATTTTATTGTTTTCACAGATTACAGCCGTTTACCAATTCTATCTTAAATATGTTCCATCACATTCTCAGTAATGCTAATCTAAAAAGTACATTTTACACAGGAGTCTATTTTCAAACTTGACAGACTTTGCAGGAAAAAAATGAAAGCATTCCATAGGGATGCTATGACTGTACCTGCCTCATGATTTATTTGTAAGTTTCACGCATACATTAACTATTACTACTGTTAAAGTATTCATGATCTTGGCATTAAACTAATTTCTGTACCAAGTATAGTTGCGTCCTGTAATGAGATTTTTCCTAAGGAATCCACTTTCTACATAATATGTATCAAGTAACTGAGTAACTGTATCCTTTTTGTAAAAATGTTGCTTCTCTTTCCTAGCTCTCTCCCTCTCTCTCTCTTACATTCTCATGTTTCTAGTCCTTTTCGCTTTTTGGAAGCTATTTCCTCCAGTAACTGAGTCACTTGCTGTTTTTCCATGTACCTTCTGTATACTCTTGGAAATAATAAATCTTTGACCCTATTCACTTTTTTCTGCCTTGTGTACTAAAATAACAGTGGGCTGGACCTTTTCTTTACTTATTTTTATTCAAAGCCTTCTTCTGCCTAGTCTATTTGTTAGTATGAAGCATGTTTTTAGTTTCAGTGCTTCCAGTTATATAGCATGAAATACCCAGAGATATCCAATATCAGTGGTATTTGTTTTATAATTTCCTTTATTTTATATTTTTAAAGCTCTCCTTCACTTGACCTCCATTTTAAGATAGAATATTCCCAGTCTGAAGAACATAAAATGTAAAATAAATTAATACATTAGGTCAGTAAACATTTATAATACCTCTGAAACATTTTGTCAGCTTAAAAATAATTCAATCTGGAGATTTGGGAAAATTAGTCACTAGAAAACTCTGTTACCTGGCTTTGAAGCTGCCTACATATATATATATATATATATATATATATATATATATATATATATATATATATACAGCAGACAATGACAGGCATAGTGAAATAAAGAAAACCTGACTGAAATGATAGCTGAATGAGTTTTCCCAACCTCAAGCACAAACAATTAAGCAAAAGTGACTGACATCCAAACACTATCTATAAAGGCTGTTAAAGACATTTAAATGCAAAAAAACACCTTGATAGTAAAGAAAAACACTTTTCCCTGTGAAAGAATTCGCTGACTCGGTTGTTCGGGTTTTAGACAAGTCAATATTACTGTGTTGATTAAGACGTGTTCAGCAAACATGTCTTTCGACATGGTAATATATATATATATATATATATATATATATGTGTGTGTGTGTGTATATGTGTGTGTGTGTGTGGTTACACTTTGGAATCTCGAAATACTGAAATGTCGACTTTCAGTATCTCGAGACCAAAGTGTCAAAAACTGCAGATGCGTGAAACTGCAGTATTCTGAAGCCGGTAATGTCGAACCCGTGATTGTGATGGCGTGTTAGGTAAGTGTTATTTTTTATAGGGTTTGGGGTAGAATTTGTGTGTATGTCAGTGTGTTTGGAGTGTGTAGTGGTGTGTTTTCTGTGTTTTGGTGGTTAGTATATATAAGTAGCGGGGGTGGGGGGGGTGCAGGGGGCTTCTAGGTAGGGTAGGTGTTTGTCTTTTTTTTTTTTTTTTTTTTGTATTTCTGTTTTGTTTTCGTTTATTGTAGTGTCGGGAGGTGGGTGTGTTTGTCTTTGTGTGGTGTAGTGTTTCGCGGTTTTGACTTTTGCGATTGTGCTGTTTCACGGTTTCAACTTTATAGACTCAAGATACTGAATTTCAAAATTTCAGTATTTCAAGATTATAAAGTGAATCCATATATACACACACACTACACACACACACACACACACACACACACACACACATGCATAGGTCTATTAGCAAACACTGACACTCATTCATTCACCATCTTTGAGTCCAAATTCAGTTCAGCAAACAAACAAATGACTAAAGCTGAACTGCTGATGAAAGGAGAACAGTAATAGCAGGTAACGTTTGTCCGAACGGAGATATTGCGAGGGAAAGGGGTTTCATAAGGTAATGTATAGGGCTGGAGGTAGAGGCCAGTTAAAGGTAAGATTAGGGTTAAGGTTTGTAGACATCGGTAAGGTGGAACAGGGAGAGAGGGAAAGCAGTTAACTGTTCATTCTCAGCAACTCAGGAAATCAGCAAACTAGGAAAATTGCAACAGAAGTTGGGAGAACCTAGGATTTCGTACATCTCCATTATTTATTTTATTTTCAAGACACGTGGTCAGCTGCTTCCATAACCATTTATTTGTGAGAAAGGGGGTAGAGGGAAGAACTTGTTTTTGTCAGCCTGTACATACATAAATGAGTCAAAACGTCTCAGAGACAGTTGCTTCAAATGTCTCAACTATTTTGTGGCGTGTGAGTATTTAGGGAATAGTCACCCAGTACATGACACTCCACTCATAAAAAGTTTTTCTGATTGACAGCTAATCTTTGTCAGCTATGTAGCTGATAGGTTACACCAGAGAACTTTTGTCAGTCATATATGTGCATTCAGGGCTCCTACAGCAGTTGTTATTGATCTGTAAACTGACTGTTTCTTGGATAGCAGGTCCACATATTAGAGATGCCAGTTTGGAGCCAAGAAATACCTCATTCTAGATAACACACAAAATGGACTACTTATAACAGTACTAAAGGTATGAAATTAAAATGATAGCTTTTTCTAAGTGGCCTCAACACAACAGCTGTCCCCTTGTTGTACCTTTACACAGACACCTAGGGGGAATGCAAGAACTAGTCACCACATGGGCAAATAAGATTATTTAACAGCCAGAGTCAGTAAGACACTGAATGAGCAGGACATGCCACATGCAGTTCAAAGGGGCGTATATCACAGTTTGTATATTATGACAGGGATGAAACAAAACAGAGAAGAAGAAAAAAGTAAAGTAGAATAAGGGGGGCTATCACCCTAGTGTCATGTCTTAAGGACCCTTTTCAGGAAGTCATATGATATAGATATATAAATGAAAAAGCTGAGGATAGGAAATAATGTAAGGTAAGACAGTACAAGGGTTAATTTCATAAGGCCAACGTAGTAAAGATGGGTATTGTCCATAATGTGTCTTGGTGTCAGCAGGGAGTCTAGAGGAAGAGGGAGAATTATATCGCATGATGCTTTTCCTTGGATGCTTTACATGCAAGTCCAAGTTGTTCAATGATCACTGCAGTAGGGTATATTTAAACTTACAGGCACGTCATCTGGGTTGCTTCTGCAACAGAATACTTTGAAGTATTTCAAGGAACTGATGCTTTTGCTTTTAAGATGCTTATTGCAGGACACAGCACTTCCCACTTTTCAAGAAGTTTACCAGGAAATGTATTTTCAAAAAGCAGAGGTCACCCATGGGAGAGGATGGATTTGATGTTCCATACCCTTTCTAGAAACTGTATGCATTTCTTATTATGTCTAGAATCACATAATTCTCAAATGGGATCATTTATGATCTGCTGGTTTATCTTTGTGGCATGATATTTCACAACAGTATAGACAGATTCCATGAGCAGGGCTTTAGTTATCTAGTTCATCTGCTTCCACTCCTTCCTTAAAGCTAAATATGAGCATAGTCTTTCTCCTGGATCTGCTCTCTTGGTCATTTTTTTCTTGTAATTTGTGTGTGCACTCATGTAGGAAATGTATTTTGATGTTAGATTTTTGCAAGTTGCAATCCATAGCTGTAATTGTCATCTTGAACTCTGTGATTTTTTTCAGTGTGCACTAAACGTTTGGCTAATATTTTACTGAGAAACTTGAAAGTATTTGACAGCTAATGAACTGACATGGTTATTAGTTTCATGCATGGAATCAGAGGCAGTTTAAATTCTTCTTGGTAGCTCCACATGGCATTGTCTATCTGGCAGATTTTACTGCGGGGTACTTACTAACTCATTTTCTCCTTGTCAGAGGTGTTTGATGACATCTGAAAATTACTTTGGTCTGGCCAGTTCAAAATTTAATAAATCTGGGCAACTTGTGACAGTTTTAATTAGTTAACTGACAGTATAATCAAGCAGCAGCTAAACAGTCAATTATTAAAACTAGAATCGTAATATAATACTCTTTTATAATGCAGCTTAGATTCCTTCAGTCTTTTTCAGCAGCAGATATATGGTTAAAAAGGTATTTAGTCAACAGCTCACATGCAGTCAGATATAATTACTCCATATTAGCTTTTACTGCTGTCCCCAGAGATTCCCCAGAGGATATATCTTGGACCCCCTATTGTTATCTGCATTTATACAGACAATATCACCCTGTTATTTCCATCTTAAATGTAAAAAAAGAGACAGTAGCCTTCATGTGTGCTAAGTCAACACGCTGATTATTGCACTGAACACAGATTATATGTCACACAAATCCTAAAGAGCAGAGACACTTACTTCATCTTTTAATGTGAGTTTAGAGATTGCACTTTGCTGACCTATGATCAAACTGTAGTTTTTCACTAGTGGCATTGGC
Organism: Protopterus annectens; assembly: GCF_019279795.1. NCBI lineage: Eukaryota > Metazoa > Chordata > Ceratodontiformes > Protopteridae > Protopterus > Protopterus annectens. Next base: position 928,746,506 of record NC_056737.1, on the reverse strand, counting down.
CCAGTGTTGATACAAAATGTTACGATATTTAAAAGTGTTACATGTGACTGTGTGTGTGTGTGTGTGTGTGTGTGTGTGTGTGTGTGTATGTGTGTGTCTACTACAGATGATCGAACTTTTAAAACTTAGACTTTCATATGGTGGAGACCATATGATCGAAGTATCAAAAGTTCGAACACCTGAAAAAAAAGACAAATAAAGCAAAAAAATGTTCATGAATGGACCCCCCCACACACACACACACACACACACACACACACACACACACACACACACACACACACACACACACACACACCCTGCTATTTAAATATACCAACTCAGAGATCGCACTACAGTACATTCAAGGTTTTAAAACTTCGATTATATGGTCTCAGCCATATGAAAGTCGAAGTTTTAAAAGTTTGATTAGCTGTAGTAGACCCGTGTCTGTGTGTACCACATCAAACCAGCATCCTGTCCAGAACACGTTTCAATGCCCTGTGAATGGATGGACAGAAGAAAGGATAATGTTATGACACTTACATAGATGCCTTTTATCTGTACACCAAAAATACAATCATATGGCAGCTCAGGTTACAGTTTTTACACTGGATTGTAGTATATCCATAATGAATGCTAGCTCAACAGTGAAGCAAAAATATATAGGTGGGGGCATATTTGAAAATGACTCATTTAACAGCAAAAATAAACCCTTCCATACATAATTCGGTGAATGAACTGCTAGACAATATGAAATGCTGATACAAAAATATATAACAACACTGCTAGGATGTAGGAATGCAAAGTTAAGCAGCATTAAGTGCATATGCAGTTAAGTAACTCATTAATCTGTGTAAAATACTGTACTGTACTACTGTTTCTATATTAATATTAAAGAGTACACTGCCCTCTGCTGTCAGCATTGGGAATAACAGATTTCAAACAATTCTTTTTTGCACAGTAGTCATGCTATTCTGTACTACAGAAGTCAGAAGTGCAGAATACATTTTGCCCATTTACTATGAACTCCACAAAATTACTGCAGCAGATGTTCTGTTAGTTGTTTCTTAGGCAAAACTCTCACTCAATCAGCATGGAAAATCATAGTAACTGCTCTTAAAAATCACAGCAGGTTGCGAAAAAGAGCACGTTCTAATCTTTCATGATAGAGAACTTTAGACACTACATGTTATATAGAGAGAGATAAGAAATCGATATATAGGCTTAATTTATGCATTCGGTAAGGTACATTCTCTTAAACAGAGCTACCTTTTAGGATGAAAATTACTAAATCTAGTAGGAGCAGGAATAAATTGGTGGCCAAAAGTTATAGCATAGATACTTTACTAAGTCACCACTGTGCTGTTTAGACTATTCATGTTATCCTTGCCTTATCAACAGAGTTTTAGCAATGAAATTGAAATGAAATTTCTGGTACTACCAATAATAATATTTGCATTTATTTTAGGCCTCTACTGGCAGACTACTACTAATACAGCTTCTTAATTTCATTACTGTAATGAAGTAGACAGGGTTATCCGTGTTTACATGCTGATGACTCACATCTGCTGTGGGGTTATCCGTGTATACATGCTGATGTCTCACATCTGCCATGGGGTTATCCATGTATACATGCTGATGTCTCACATCTGCCATGGGGTTATCCATGTATACATGCTGATGTCTCACATCTGCCATGGGGTTATTCAGGTATACATGCTGATGACTCGCATCTTTCACAGGGTTATCCATGTTAGCATACATCTACCATGGGGTTATCCGTGTATACATGCTGATGTTTTACATCTGCCACAGGGTTATCCGTGTACACATGCTGATGTCTCACATCTGCCATGGGGTTATCCATGTATACATGCTGATGACTCACATCTGCCATGTGGTTATCCATGTATACATGCTGATGTCTCACATTTGCCATAGTTCATAGGTAGGTTCCTAAGTAGGTACTAGGCTATTGGCCCTAGGGCCTTTATAAGCCTAGCCAAAAAGGTACCTTGGCTTTCGCCACCCAAGAAAATTATTTTCCTGTGCTCCTGTTGAGCAGACCCACAGAGGTGATCTCTGGGGGTGAATTTCCTATTTCCCATCCGATCATCAAGATTTTTCTTGAAGAGTGCTAATGAGGAGCTTTGTATGACATAGATAGGTAGTTTGTTTCAGGGTATGGGAAGTCTCTGGGACAGGAATCTATCCCTCCAGCATGTTCTGTTTATCATGGTGACAAGGTTTAGGTCCCTAGAGCCTGTAGCTTGGAGGGATTGGGATTTCTTTAAGTGGAGCATGTCTAACAGCTCTGGGTTGGACATAGCTTTTATGTTAGGCAGAGATCGCCTTTAAGTAGGCGTTATGTGATGGAGTAAAGCTGGAGTTTTTTTAGATGGTCTGCATAGGGCATCTGTTTGAGGCTGGCAATCCTCTTTGTGAGGTATTTCTGTGGCCTTTCCAGTTGTTGTAGATGTCTTGTGAGTTACATACCAAAAGGGGTGTTGTACTCTATAATGGGTCTAATGACTGATGGGTAGAGGGGAACAATAACCTCTTTTTTCCTGGATGAGAAACCTTTTGTGATGAGGTGTGCCAAGTAGAAGGATTTCCTCACTACTGTGGTGATGTGATTATCAAAGGAGAAACTACTGTCCACCTGTGTTCCAACGTCTCTTATCACACTTTCAGATGTTAAGTAGACTACCACCTATGTGGTAGCTCATGGGTACAGGGTTTTTACCAAAGGGGATGACAATGCACTTTTTGGCATTGAGCTTGAGGCCATGGCTTTTACACCAGGCATCTGTCTCAGTGAGGCCCTTTTGAAGAATGTCCACATCGTAAGGAGTTTTGATTATGTCATCTCTGAAATTCATTAGCCAAAGACCTTGTGTGTTAGCCTGTACTTAAGTAGATATCAAACAGGAGAGGTCCCAGGACTGAACCCTGTGGTACTCCACTTGTCACTGGTCTCAAGCCGGATTTGGAGTCTGCTCCTTTCGCAGTGTGGGTTCTGTCAGTGAGCCAGTTTGCAACCCATCTTGTGACATAGGGATTTATACCTAGTTTAGTGAGTTTATCTATAATTCCAGAGTGGGGGATGGTGTTAAAAGCCTTGGCGAAATCTACATAGGTTGTGTGAACCACCTTACCCTCGTCTGCATGCTGATGTCTCACATCGCCATGGAGTTATCCATGTACAGATATGTCTCAAATCTGCCATGGGGTTATCCATGCAAACATGCTGAAGTCTCACATCTGTGATGGAATTATCTGTATATACATGCTGATGACTCACATCTCCCAAAGGGTTATCCATGTATACATGCTAATGTCTCACATCTGCAACAAGATTATCCGTGTATGCATGCTAATGTCTCACATCTGCCACAAGGTTATCCGTGTATACATGCTGATGTCTCACATCTGCCACGGGGTTATCGGTGTATACATGCTGATGAATCACAGACACCACAGGGTTATCCATGTATACATGCTGATGACTCACATCTGCCACAGCGTTATCCATGTATACATGTTGAAGCCTCACATCTGCCATGGGGTTATCCATGTATACATACTGATGTTTCACATTTGCCATGGGGCTATCTGTGTATACAAGCTGAAGTCTCCCATCTGCCATGGGGTAATCACTGTATAAATGCTGATATCTCACATCTGCCATGGGGTTATCCATGTATACATGCTGATGTCTCACATCTGCCACAAGGTTATCCGTGGATACATGCTGATGTCTCACCTCTACATTGGGGTTATCCATGTATACATGTTGATGACTAACATTTGCCGTAGGGTTATCTGTGTATACATGCTGATGTCTCACATCTGCCGTGGAGTTATCCATGTACAAATACTAATGTCCCAAATTTCCCATGGGGTTATCCATGCAAACATGCTGATGTCTCACATCTGCGATGGGATTATCTGTACATACACACTGATGACTCATATCTCCCAAAGCGTTATCCATGTATACATGCTAATGTCTCACATCTGCCACAAGGTATTCCGTATATACATCCTGATAACTCACATCTGCCATGGGGTTATCCGGGTATATATGCTCATGACTCACATCTGCCTGGGGTTATCCGTGTATACATGCTGATGTCTCACATCTGCCACAGGGTTATCCATGTATAAATGCTAAAGAATCACATCTGCCATGAAGTTATTCATGTATACATACTGATGTCTCACATCTGCCATGGGGTTATCCATGTATACATGCTGATGACTCACACCTCCCACAGGGTTATCCATATATACATGCTAATGTCTAACATCTGCCACACGGTTATCCATTTATACATGCTGATGTCTCACATCTGCCATGGGGTTATCCATGTATACATGCTGATGACTAAAATCTGTCATAGTGTTATCCATGTATACATGCTGTTGACTCACATCTGCCAAGTAGTTATCCATGTATACATGCTGATGACTCACATTTGCCATGGGGTTATCCGTGTGTACATGCTGATGTCTCACATCTGCAAAGGAGTTATCAGTGCATACATGCTGATGACTCACATCTGCCATGGGGTTAGTCATGTATACATGCTGATGTCTCACATCTATCATGGGGTTATCCTATATACATGCTGATGACTCACATCTCCCATGGGTTATACATGTATACATGCTGATGTCTCATATCTGCCATGGGGTTATCCGTGTATACATGCTGATGTCTCACATCTGCCTCACGGTTATCCATGCATAAATGCTAGACTCAAATTTTCCATGGGGTTATTCATATATACATGCTGATGACTCACACCTCCCATAGGGTTATCCATGTATACATGCTAATGTCTCATATCTGCCACATGGTTATCCGTGTATACATGCTGATATCTCACATCTGCCATGGGGTTATCTATGTATACATGCTGTTGACTCACATCTGCCAAGGAGTTATCCGTGTATACATGCTGATGACTCACATCTGCCATGGGGTTATCCGTGTGTACATGCTGACGTCTCACATCTGCAAAGGAGTAATCCATGTATACATGCTGATGACTCACATCTGCCATGGGGTTATCCATGTATACATGCTGATGACTCACATCTGTCTCGGGGTTATCCGTGTATACATGCTGATGACTCACATCTGCTACATGGTTATCCATGTATAAATGCTAATGACTGACTTCTGCCACAAGGTTATTCGTGTATACATGCTGATGTCTCACATCTTCCACAGGATTAGCCATGTACACATGTTAATGACTCACATCTGTCACAGAGTTATCCATGTATACATGCTGAAGGCTCACATCTGCCACCGGGTTATCCGAATATACATGTTGATGTCTCACATCAGCCATGGGGTTATCCATGTATACATGCTGATACCTCACATCTGCCACGGGGTTATTTGTGTATACATGCTGATGTCTTGCATCTGCCATGGGGTTATCCATGTATGCACGCTGATGTCTCTCATCTGCTATGGGTTATCTATGTATACATGCTGATGAATCACATCTGCCAGAGGACTACCTGTGTAAGCATGCTAATGTCTCACATCTGCCATGGGGTTATCTGTGTATACATACTGATGACTCACATCAGCCATGGGGTTATCAGTGTATACATGCTGATGTCTCACATCTCCCATGAATTTACCTGTGCATGCATGCTGATGTCTCACATCTGCCATGGGTTATCCGTGTATACATGCTGATGACTCACATCTGCCAGAGGGCTATCCGTGTAAATATGCTGATGTCTTACATCTGCCATGGGTTATCCATGTATACATGCTGATGACTCACATCAGCCATGAGGTTATCCGTGTATACCTGCTGATGTCTCACATCTGCCAAAAGGTTATCCACGTATACATGCTGATGTCTCACATCCCCTACATGGCAAACCATGTATGCAGGCTGATGACTCACATCTGTTACAGGGTTATCTGTGTATACATACTGATGACTCACATCTTCCATAGGGCTACCCATGTAAACATGCTGATGTCTCACATCTGCCATGGGGTTATCCGTGTATACATACTGATGACTCACATCAGCCATGGGGTTATCTGTGTATACATGCTGATCTCTCATATCTGCCATGAGGTTACCCATGTATACATGCTGATGACTCACATCAGCCATGGGGTTATCCGTGTATACATCCTGATATCTCACTTCTGCCATGAGGTTACCTGTGTACGCATGCTAATGACTCACATCTGCCACAGGGTTATCTGTGTATATATGCTGATGTCTCACATCTTACATGGGGTGATCCATGTATACATGCTAATTTCTCACATCTGCCAAAGGGTTATATGTGCATACATGTTGATGTCTCACATCTGCCATGGAATTATCTGAGTTTACATGTTGATGTCTCACATTTGCCATGGGGTTACCTGTGTATACAAGCTGATATCTCACATCTGCCATGGTGTTATCCATGTATACATGCTGATGACTCACATCTGCCGTGGGGTTATTCGTGTATACATGCTGGTGCCTCACATCTGCCATGGGGATATCCATGTATACATGCTGATTTCTCACATTTGCTATGGGGTTATCCGTATATACATCTTGATGACTCACATTTCCTACAGGGTTATTCATGTATACATGCTGATGTCTCAGATCTGCCATAGGGTTATTCATGTATACATGCTGATGTCTCAGATCTGCCATGGGGTTATCCATGTATACATGCTGATGACTGACATTTCCCATTGGGTTATCCATGTATACATGCTGATGACTCACATCTGCCATGTGGTTATCTATGTATACATGCTGATGACTCACATCTGCCATGGGGTTATCCATGTATACATACTGATGACTCACATCTGCCATGTGGTTATCTATGTATACATGCTGATGACTGACATCTGCCATGGGGTTATCCATGTATACATGCTGATGACTCACATCTGCCATGTGGTTATCTATGTATACATGCTGATGACTCACATCTGCCATGTGGTTATCTATGTATACATTCTGATGTGTCACATCTGCCACAGGGCAATCCATGCATACATGCTGATGTCTCACATCTACCAAGGGGTAATCTGTCATGGGGTTATCCATCTGTACAAGCTGATGACTCACATCTTCCACAGGGCAATCCATGCATACATGCTGATGTCTCACATCTACCAAGGGATAATCTGTCATGGGGTTATCAATCTGTACACGCTGATGACTCACATCTGCCATTGGGTTGTCTGTGTATACATGCTGATGTCTCCCATCTGGCACAGGGTTATCCATGTATACATGCTGATGTCTCACATCTGCCAAGGGATAATCTGTGTAGACATGCTGATGACTCACATCTGTCACAGGGTTATCCATGTATACATGATGATGACTCACATCTCCCACAAGGTTATTCATGTATACATGCTGATGTCTCAAATCTGCCACAGGGTTATCCGTGTATACATGCTCATAACTCACATATGCCATGGGGTTATCCCTGTATACATGCTGATGTCTCACATCTGCCAAGGGGTTATCAGTGTATACATGCTAATGTCTCACATCTGCAACAGGATTATCCATGTATACATGCTCATGTCTCACATCTGCCAGAGAGTTATACATGTATATATGCTCATGTCTCACAGCTGCCATGGGTTTATCCACGTATACATGCTGATGGCTCAAATCTCCCACAGGGTTATTCATGTATACATGCTGATGTCTCATATCTGCCATGGGGTTATCCAAGTATACAGGATCTTGACTCACATCTGCCATGCAGTTATCCGTGTATACATGCTGATGACTCACATCTGCAATGGTATTATCTGTCTGTACATGCTGATGTCTCACATCTACAATGGGGTTATCCATGTATACATGCCGATAACTCATATCTGCCGTGGGGTTATCCCTATATACGTGCTGATGTCTCACATCTGCCACAGGGTTAACTGTGTATACATGCTGATAACTCACATCTGGCACAATGTTATCCATGTATACATACTGATGCCTCATATCTGCCATGGGGTTATCCATGTATACATGCTGATGACTCACATCTGTCTTGGGGTTATCCATGTATACATGCTGATGTCTCACATCTGCCACGGGGTTATCCATGTACACATGCTGATGTCTCACAGCTGCCATGGGTTTATCCACGTATACATGCTGATGGCTCAAATCTCCCACAGGGTTATTCATGTATACATGCTGATGTCTCATATCTGCCATGGGGTTATCCAAGTATACAGGATCTTGACTCACATCTGCCATGCAGTTATCCGTGTATACATGCTGATGACTCACATCTGCAATGGTATTATCTGTCTGTACATGCTGATGTCTCACATCTACAATGGGGTTATCCATGTATACATGCCGATAACTCATATCTGCCGTGGGGTTATCCCTATATACGTGCTGATGTCTCACATCTGCCACAGGGTTAACTGTGTATACATGCTGATAACTCACATCTGGCACAATGTTATCCATGTATACATACTGATGCCTCATATCTGCCATGGGGTTATCCATGTATACATGCTGATGACTCACATCTGTCTTGGGGTTATCCATGTATACATGTTGATGTCTCACATCTGCCATGAGGTTATCCATGTATACATGCCTATGACTCAAATCTGCCATGGGGGTATCCATGTAAATATGCTGATGACTCACATCTGCCAAAAGATTATCCATGTATACATGCTGATGTTTCACATCTGCCACACGGTTATCCATGTAAACATGCTCATGACTCACATCTGTCATAAGGTTATCTGTGTATACAGGCTGATGACTCACATCTGCCATGGAGTTATCTGTGTATACATGCCGATGACTCACATCTGCCATGGGGTTATCCATGTGTACATGCTGATGTCTCAAATCTGCAATGGGGTAATCTGTGTATACATGATAATGACTGAAATCTGCCACAAGGTTATCCATGTAAACATGCTGGTGACTCACATCTGCCACAGGGTTATTCATGTATTTATGCTGATGCCTCACATCTGCCATGGGGTCATCCATGTCTACATGCTGTTGACTAACAACTGCCATGGGGTTATCCACACATACATGCTGATGACTCACATCTGCCTCAGGGTTATCCATGGGGTTATCCATATATGTATGCTGATGTCTCACATTTGCAATGGAGTTATCCATGTATACATGCTGTTTTCTCACATCTGCCATGAGGATATCCGTGTATACATGCTGATGTCTCACATCTGCCATGGGGTTATCCAGGTATACATGCTGATGACTCACATCTGCCTTACAGTTATCCTTGTTTACATGCTGATGACTCACGTCTGCCATGGGGTTATCCCTGTATACATGCTGATGACTCACATCTCCCTCAAGGATATCCATGTATACATGCTGATGTCTCACATCTGCCACAGGGTTATCCATGTATACATGCTGATGTCTCAAATCTGCCACAGGGTTATCTGTTTATACATGCTGATAACTCACATCAGCCATGGGGTTATCCCTGTATAAATGCTGATGATTACCATCTTTCACAGGGTCATCAATGTGCACATGCTAACTCACATCTGCCAATGGGCTATCCATGTATACATGCTGATGACTCACATCTGCCATTGGGTTATCTGTGTATAAATGCTGATGTCTCACATCTGCCACAGGGTTATCCATGTATACATGCTGATGTCTCACATCTCCCAAGGGGTTATCCATGTAGACATGCTGATGACTACCATCTGTCACAGGGTTATCAATGTGTACATGCTAACTCACATCTGCCATGGAGCTATCCCTGTATACATCCTGATGTCTCACATCTGTCCTGGGGTTGTCTGTGTATACGTGCTGATGTGTCACATCTGCCACAGGGTTATCCATGTATACATGCTGATGTCTCACATCTGCCATTGGGTTATCCATCTGTACATGCTGATTACTCACATCTGCCATGGGGTTATCTGTGTATACATGCTGATGTCTCACATCTGCCACTGGGTTATCCATGTATACATGCTGATGTCTGACATCTGCTATGGGATTATCTCTGTAAACATGCTGATGACTCACATCTGTTACAGGGTTATCTGTGTATACATGCTGATAACTCACATCTGCCATGGAGTTATCTGTGTATACATGCTGATGTCTCACATCTGCCACAGGGTTATTCATGTATACATGCTGATGTATCACATCTCCCAAGGGGTTATCCATGTAGACATGCTGATGACTACCATCTGTCACAGGGTTATCAATGTGTACATGCTAACTCACATCTGCCATAGGGTTATCTGTGTATACATGCTGATGTCTCACATCTCCAATGGGGTTATCCATATATACATGCTTATGACTCACATCTCCCACACAGTTATCCATGTATACATGCTGATATTTCACATCTGCCACAGGGTTATTCATGTATACATGCTGGTAACTCACATCTGCCATGGGGCTATCCATGTATACATGCTGATGACTCACATCTCCCTCAGGGATATCCATGTATACATGCTGATGTCTCACATCTGCCACAGGGTTATCCATGTATACATGCTGATGTCTCAAATCTGCCACAGGGTTATCTGTGTATACATGCTGATAACTCACATTGGCCATGGGGTTATCCCTGTATAAATGCTGATGACTACCATCTGTCACAGGGTTATCAATGTGTACATGCTAACTCACATCTGCCAATGGGTTATCCATGTATACATGCTGATGACTCACATCTGCCATTGGGTTATCTGTGCATAAATGCTGATGTCTCACATCTCCCAAGGGGTTATCCATGTATACATGCTGATGTCTCACATCTCCCAAGGGGTTATCCATGTAGACATGCTGATGACTACCATCTGTCACAGGGTTATCAATGTGTACATGCTAACTCGCATCTGCCATAGGGTTATCTGTGTATACATGCTGATGTCTCACATCTCCAATGGGGTTATCTGTATATACATGCTTATGACTCACATCTCCCACACAGTTATCCATGTATACATGCTGATATTTCACATCTGCCACAGGGTTATTCATGTATACATGCTGGTAACTCACATCTGCCATGGGCCTATCCCTGTATACATGCTGATGTCTCACATCTGTCCTGGGGTTGTCTGTGTATATGTGCTGATGTGTCACATCTGCCACAGGGTTATCCATGTATACATGCTGATGTATCACATCTGCCATTGGGTTATCCATCTGTACATGCTGATTACTCACATCTGCATGCTGATGTGTCACATCTGCCACAGGGTTATCCATGTATACATGCTGATGTCTGACATCTGCTATGGGGTTATCTCTGTAAACATGCTAATGACTCACATCTGTTACAGGGTTATCTGTGTATACATGGTGATAACTCACATCTGCCATGGAGTTATCTGTGTATACATGCTGATGACTCACATCTGCCATAGGGTTATCTGTGTATATATGCTGATGCCTCACATCTCCCAAAGGGTTATCCATGTATACATGTTGATGTCTCACTTCTGAAACAGGGTTATCTGCGTATACATGCTGATAAGTCACATCTGCCATGGGGTAATCTGTGTATACATGCTGATGTCTCACATCTGCCACACAGATATCCATGTCTACATGCTGATGCCTCTTATTTGCCATGGAGTTATCCAGGTATACATGCTGATGTCTCACATCTGCCATGGGATTATCCCTGTATACCTGCTGATGTCTCATATCTCCCATGGGGTTATCTATGTATTCATGCTGATGTCTCACATCTGTCACAGGGTTATCCATGTATACATGCTGATGTCTCACATATGCCATGGGGTTATCCACATATTCTTGCTGATGTCTCACATCTGCCACAGGGTTAGCCATTTATACATGCTAATGGCTCACATCTGCCACAGGGTTGTCCATGTACATGCTGGTGTCTCACATCTGCCATGGGGTTATCCACGTATACATGCTGATGTCTCACACCTGCCATGGGGATATCCATGTAAACATATCTCACATCTGCCATGGGGTTATCACCATATACATGCTCTTGACTCACATCTGCCATGACGTTATCCTTGTATACATGCTGATGACTCACATCTGCCACGGGGTTATCCACGTAGATATGCTGATGACTCCCATGTCCCACAGGGTTGTTCATGTATACATGATGTCTTACATCTGTCACAGGGTTATCAGTGTTTACATGCTGATGTCTCACATCTGCCATAGGGTTATCCAAGTATCCATGCTGATGTCTCACATCTGCCATGGGGTTATTTGTGTTTACATGCTGATGTGTCACATCTGACACAGGGTTATCCATGTATACATGCTGATGCCTCACATCTGCCACAGGTTACCTGTGCATACATGCAGATAGCTCACATCTACCATGGGGTAATCACAATATACATGCTGACGTCTCATATCTGCCATGGGGTTATCTATGTATACATGCTGATGACTCACATCTGCCATAGGGTTATCTGTGTATACATGATGATGTCTTACATCTGCCATGGGGTTATCCACATATACATGCTGATGACTCACAACTCCCACAGGGTATTTCATGTATACATGCTGATGTCTCGCATCTACCTGGTGTTATCCATGTATACATGTTGATGTCTCGCGTCTGCCATTGGGTTATCTGTGTATACATGCTGATGTCTCACATCTGCCATGGTGTTATCCATGTAAACATGTCTATAACTCACATCTGCCATAGGGATATCCATGTAAACATGCTCATGACTCACATCTGCCACAAGGTTATCCATGTATACATATGTTGATGTCTCACATCTGTCACATGGTTATCGATGTAAATATGCTCATGACTCACATCTGTCATAAGGTTATCTGTGTACACAGGCTGATGACTGACATCTGCCATGGAATTATCTGTGTATACATGCTGATGACTCACATCTGGCATGGGGTTATCCATGTATACGTGCTGATATCTCACATCTGTCATGGGGTTATCCATGTATACATGATGATAACTGACATCTGCCACAAAGTTATCCATGTAAGCATGCTGATGTCTCACATCTGCCATAGCGTTATCCAAGTTTATATGCTGATGACTAACATCTACCATGGGGTTATCCATGCATACACGCTGATGACTCACATCTATCTCATGGTTATCTATGGGGTTATCCATGTATACATGCTGACATCTCACATTTGCCATGGAGTTATCCGTGTATACATGCTGCTGTCTCAATCTGCCATGGGGCTATCCATGTATACATGCTGATGTCTCACATCTACCACAGGGTTAGCCCTGTGAGACGTCAGCATGTAGACATGAATAACCCCATGCTTACATCTGTGAAAGAGTTATCCAGGTATATGCTGGTGTCTCACATCTGTCATGGGGTTATCCGTGTCTACATGCTGATGTCTCACATCTGTCATGGGGATATCCATGTATACATGCTGTTGCACACTGCCATGGCTTTATCCGCGTGGACATGCTGATGTGTCACATCTGCCATGGGGTTATCCATGTATACATGCTGATGACTCACATCTGCCACATTGTTATCCTTGTTTACATGCTGATGACTCACATCTGCCATGGGTTTATCCATGTATACATGCTGATGACTCACATTTGCCATGGGGTTATCCGTGTATACATGCTGATGCCTCGTATCTGTCATGAGGTTATCCATGTATACATACTGATGTCTCACATCTACCTTGGGTTTATCTGTGTATACATACCAATGTCTGACATCTGCCATTGGGTTATCCACATATACATGATGATGACTCACAACTCCCACAGGGTAATTCATGTATATATGCTGATGTCTCACATCTGCCTGGTGTTATCCATGTATACATGTTGATGTCTTACATCTGCCATGGGGTTATCCACGTAGACATGCTGATGACTCCCATGTCCCACAGAGTTGTTCATGTATACATGATGATGTCTTACATCTGCTACAGGGTTATCAGTGTTTACATGCTGATGTCTCACATCTGCCATAGGGTTATCCAAGTATCCATGCTGATGTCTCACATCTGCCATGGGGTTATTTGTGTTTACATGCTGATGTGTCACATCTGACACAGGGTTATCCATGTATACATGCTGATGTCTCACATCTGCCACAGGTTACCTGTGCATACATGCAGATAGCTCACATCTACCATGGGGTAATCCCAATATACATGCTGACGTCTCATATCTGCCATGGGGTTATCCGTGTATACATGCTGAAGACTCACATCTGCCATATGGTTATCTGTGTATACATAGTGATGTCTTACATCTGCCAATGGGTTATCCACATATACATGCTGATGACTCACAACTCCCACAGGGTATTTCATGTATACATGCTGATGTCTCACATCTACCTGGTGTTATCCATGTATACATGTTGATGTCTCGCATCTGCCATTGGGTTATCTGTGTATACATGCTGATGTCTCACATCTGTCATGGTGTTATCCATGTATACATGTCTATAACTCACATCTGCCATAGGGCTATCCATGTAAACATGCTCATGACTCACATCTGCCACGAGGTTATCCATGTATACATATGCTGATGTCTCACATCTGCCACATGGTTATCGATGTAAACATGCTCATGACTCACATCTGTCATAAGGTTATCTGTGTACACAGGCTGATGACTCACATCTGCCATGGAATTATCTGTGTATACATGCTGATGACTCACATCTGGCATGGGGTTATCCATGTATACATGCTGATATCTCACATCTGTCATGGGGTTATCCGTGTATACATGATGATAACTGACATCTGCCACAAGGTTATCCATGTAAGCATGCGGATGTCTCACATCTGCCAAAGCATTATCCAAGTTTACATGCTGATGACTAACATCTACCATGGGGTTATCCATGCATACACGCTGATGACTCACATCTATCTCATGGTTATCCATAGGGTTATCCATGTATACATGCTGACATCTCACATTTGCCATGGAGTTATCCGTGTATACATGCTGCTGTCTCAATCTGCCATGGGGCTATCCATGTATACATGCTGATGTCTCACATGTGCCACAGGGTTAGCCGTGTATACATGCTCATGACTTACATCTGCGAAAGAGTTATCCAGGTACATGCTGGTGTCTCACATCTGTCATGGGGTTATCCGTGTCTACATGCTGATGTCTCACATCTGTCATGGGGATATCCATGTATACATGCTGTCGCACACTGCCATGGCTTTATCCGTGTGGACATGCTGATGTCTCACATCTGCCATGGGGTTATCCATGTATACATGCTGATGACTCACATCTGCCACAGTGTTATCCTTATTTACATGCTGATGACTAACATCAGCCATGGGGATATCCATGCATACATGCTGATGACTCACATCTGCCTCAGGGTTATCCATGGGGTTATCCATGTATACATGCTGACATCTCACATTTGGCATGGAGTTATCTGTGTATAAATGCTGATGTCTCATATCTGCCATGGGGCTATCCGTGTATACATGCTGATGTCTCACATCTGCTACAGGGTTAGCTGTGTATACATGCTCATGACTCACATCTGCGAAAGAGTTATATAGGTGCATGCTGGTGTCTCACATCTGTCATGGGGTTATCCGTGTCTACATGCTGATGATTCACATCGGCCACAGAGTTATTCTTGTTTACATGCTGATGACTTACATCTGCATTGGGTTTATCCATGTATACATGCTGATGACTCACATTTGCCATGGGGTTATCCGTGTATACATGATGATGCCTCACATCTGTCATGGGGTTATCCATGTATACATACTGATGTCTCACATCTGCCATTGGGTTATCTGTGTATACATACTGATGTCTCACATCTGCCATGGGGTGATCTGTATATACATGCTGATGACTATCATCTCCCACAGGCTTATCCATGTATATATGGTAATGTCTCATATCAGCCATGGGGTTATGAACATATACATGCTGATGTCTCACATCTGCCACAGGGTTATCCATGTATACATGCAGAAGTCTCACATCTGCCACAGGGTTATCTGTGTATAAATGCTGATAACTCACATCTGTCATGGGGTGATCCCTGTATAAATGCTGATGTCTCACATCTGCCATGGGCTTATCCATGTATACATGCTGGTGACTCACATCTGCCATGGGGTTATACAGGTATATATTCTGATGTCTCACATCTGCCATGGGGTTATCCGTGTATACCTGCCTATGACTCACATCTGCTATGGGGTTATCATGTATACATGCTGATGACTCACATCTCTCACAGGATTATCCGTGTATAAATGCTGATGTCTCAAATATGCCACAGGGTTATTTGTGTATGCATGCTGATGTCTCACATCTCCCATGGGGTTATCCATGTAGACATGCTGATGACTACCATCTGTCACAGGCTTATCAATGTGTACATGCTAACTCACATCTGCCATGGGGTTATCTGTGTATACATGCTGATGTCTCACATCTGCAATGGGGTTATCCATATATACATGCTTATGGCTGACATCTCCCACATGCTAATCCATTTATATATGCTATCTCACATTTCCCACAGGGTTATTCATGTATACATGCTGATAACACACATCTGCCAAGGGTTTTTCCCTGTATACATGCTGAGGTCTCATATCTGTGATGGGGATATCCGTGAATACATGCTGATGTGTCACAATCTGTCACAGGGTTATCCATGTATACATGCTGACATCTCACATTTGCCATGGAGTTATCCGTGTATACATGCTGCTGTCTCCCATCTGCCATGGGGCTATCCATGTATACATGCTGATGTCTCACATCTGCCACAGGGTTAGCCGTGTATACATGCTCATGACTTACATCTGTGAAAGAGTTATCCATGTATATACGCTCATGTCTCACAGCTGCCATGGGATTATCCATGTATACATGCTGATGACTCACATCTCCCACAGGATTATTCATGTATATATGCTGATGTCTCAAATCTGCCACATGGATATCAATGTATAGATGCTGATGTCTCCCATCTGCCATGGGGTTATCCAAGTATACATGCTGTTGACTCCATCTGCCATGGGGTTATCCTTATATACATGCTGATGTCTCACATCTGCCACAGGGTTACCTGTGTTTACCTGATAACACACATCTGGCACAGGGTTTTTCATGTATACATCCTGATGTCTCATATCTGTCATGGGGTTATCCATGTATACATGCTGGTGTCTCACAGATCCAACAGGCTTATCCATGTATACATGCTGATGTCTGACAAATGCCATGGGTCTATCCATGTATACATGCTGATATCTTACATCTGCCACAGTGTTATCCATGTACATGCTGATATCTCACATCTGCCATGGGGGTTATCTGTGTAAACATGCTAATGTCTCAGATCTGCCATCGGGTTATCCGTGTATATACACTGTTTTCCCACATCTGCCATGGGGATATCCGTGTATACATGCTGATGTCTCACATCTACCATGGCGTTATCCGTGTGGACATGCTGATGTCTCACATCTGCCGTAGGGTTATCCAGGTATACATTCTGATGACTCACATCTGCCATAGAGTTATCCTTGTTTACATGCTAATGACTCACATTTGCCATGGGGTTATCCATCTATACATGCTGATGACTCACATCTGCCACAGGTTATCCATGTGTACATGCTGATAACTCACATCTGCCATGGGGTAATCTCTATATACATGCTGATGTCTCACATCTGTCATGCAGTTATCCATGTATACATGCTGATGTATCACATCTGGCACAGGGTTATCCATGTATACATGCTGGATGTCTAACATCTGCCACAAGGTTATCTGTGTATACATGCTGATAACTCACATCTGCCATGAGGTTATCCCTGTACACATGCTGTCTCCCATCTGCCATGGGGTTATCCATACATACATGCTGATGACTCACATCTGGCAAGGGGTTATCCGTGTAAAAATGCTGATGTCTCACATCTCCCTTGGGGTTATCCATGTAGACATGGTGATGACTACCATCTGTCACAGGCTTATCAATGTGTACATGCTAACTCACATCTGCCATGGGGTTATATGCGTATACATGCTGATGTCTCTCATCTGCAATGCGGTTATCCATATATACATGCTTATGACTGACATATCCCACACGGTAATCCATGTATACATGCTGATATCTCATATTTGCCACAGGGTTATTCATGTATACATGCTGATAACACACATCTGCCAAGGGGTTTTCCCAGTATACAAGCTGATCTCACATCTGTCATGGGGATATCCGTGAATGCATGCTGATGTGTCACATCTGTCACAGGGTTATCCATGTATACATGCTGATGTCTCACATCTGCCATGGGGTTATCCATCTGTACATGCTGATGTCTCACATCTGCCACTGGGTTATCCATGTATACATGCTGATGTCTGACATGTGCCATGAGGTTATCTCTGTAAACATGCTTATGACTCATACCTGTCACAGGGTTATCCATGTATACATGCTGATGACTCACATCTGCCATGGGGTTATCCATGTATATACGCTCATGTCTCACAGCTGCCATGGGGTTATCCATGCATACATGCTGATGACTTATCTCCCACAGGGTTATTCATGCAAGCATGCTGATGTCTCACATCTGCCATATGGTTATCCATGTATACATGCTGATGTCCCCCATCTGTCATGGGGTTATGCAAGTATACATGCTGTTGACTCACATCTGCCATGGAGTTATCCCTGTATACATGCTGATATCTCACATCTGCCATGGAGTTATCCGTGTATACATGCTGATGTCTCACATCTACCACAGAGTTATCCATGCATAAATGCTGAAGTCTCATATTTGCCATGGGGCTATCCACATATACATGCTGATGCCTCACATCTGCCACATGGTTATCCATGTAGACACGCTGATGTCTCACATCTGCCACAGGGTTATCCATGTATATATGCTCATGTCTCACAGCTGCCATGGGGTTATCCATGTATACATGCTGAGGATTCACATCTCCCACAGGGTTATTCATGTATATATGCTGATGTCTCATATCTGCTACATGGTTATCAATGTATACATGTTGATGTCTCCCGGTCTGTCATGGGGTTATCCAAGTATACATGCTGTTGACTCACATCTGCCATGGGGTTATCCTTATATACATGCTGATGTCTCACATCTGCCACAGGGTTACCTGTGTTTACATGCTGATAACACACATCTGGCACAGGGTTTTCCATGTATACATCCTGATGTCTCATATCTGCCATGGGGTTATTCATGTATAAATGCTGGTGTCTCACAGCTGCAACAGGCATATCCATGTATGCATGCTGATGTCTCACAACTGCCATGGGTCTATCCGTGTATACATGCTGATGTCTCACAGCTGCCACAGGGTTAGCCGTGCATACATGCTCATGACTCTCATCTGCCACAGTGTTATCCATGTACATGCAAGTATCTGCCATCTGCCATGGGGTTATCCATGTAAACATGCCAATGTCTCAGATCTGCCATCGGGTTATCCATGTATATACACTGTTTTCCCACATATGCCATGGGGATATCCGTGTATACATGCTGATGTCTCACATCTGCCATGGTGTTATCCGTGCGGACATGCTGATCTCTCACATCCACCACGGGGTTATCCAGGTATACATCCTGATGACTCACATCTGCCACAGAGTTATCCTTGATTACAAGCTTATGATTCACATCTGCCATGGGGTTATCCATGTATACATGCTAATGACTCACATCTGCCACAGGGTTATCCGTGTGTGCATGCTGATAACTTAAATCAGCCATGGGGTAATATCTATATACATGATGATGTCTCATATCTGCCATGCGGTTATCCATGTATACATGCTGATGTGTCACATCTGGCACAGGGTTATCCATGTATACATGCTGATGTCTCACATCTGTCATGGGGTTATCCATCTGTACATGCTGATGACTCACATCTGCCATGGGGTTATCTGTGTATACATGCTGATGTCTCACAGCTGCGGTGGTGGTGCTGCGGTAGTGGTGTCACCTCACAGTTAGTCGTTGCCCGTTGGATTCTCAGTTAGAGCGTCTTCTGTGTGGCGACATGCGTGAATGGGCATTCCTTCGTTGAAGGTTGTGCGTTGGGCCCGGGAAGCCAGCACGTAAAAATCTACTGCCAATCATTAGCGGACCAGAGTTCCACTGTGACGACCCCGAACCGGGAAAAGCCGAAGAACACAAACAAACATGCTGATGTCTCACATCTGCCACTGGGTTATCTATGTATACACGCTTATCTCTGTCATCTGCCATGGGGTTATCTCTGTAGACATGCTTTTGACTCACATCTGTCACAGGGTTATCTATGTATACATGTTGATGACTTACATCTGCCATGGGGTTATCTGTATATACATGCTGATGCCTCACATCTGCCATAGGGTTATTCATGAATACATGCTGATGCCTCACATTTGTCATGGGGTTGTCCATGTATTTATGCCTATGACTCTAATCTGCCATGGGGATATCTTATATACATGCTGATGTCTCACATCTGCCACAGGGTTATCCATGTATACCTGGTGATGATTCACATCTGCCATGGAGTTATCTGTGCACACATGCTGATGTCTCACATCTGCCATGGGGTTATCTGTATATACATGCTGATAACTCTCATCTCCCACAGGGTTATCCCTGTATACATGCTGATGTCTCATATCTGCCATGGGGTTATCCGTGTATACATGCTGAATTGTCATATCTGTCATAGGGTTATCCATGTATACATGCTGATGTCTCTTATTTGTCATGGAGCTATCCAGGTATACGTGCTGAGGTCTCACATCTGCCACAGGGTTATCCCTGTATACATGCCGATGTCTCATATCTCCCATGGGGTTATCCATGTATACATGCTGATGACTAACATCTGCTTAGGGTTATCCATGCATACATGCTGGTGACTTACATCTGCCTCAGGGTTATCCTTGGGGTTAACCAGGTATACATGCTGATGTATCACATTTGCCATGGAGTTATCCGTGTATACATGCTGATGTCTCACATCTGCCATGGCTTTATCTGTGTGGACATGCTGATGTCTCAAATCTGCAATTGGGTTATCCATGTATACATGCTGATGTCTCCCATCTGCCATGGGGTTATCCAAGTATACATGCTGTTGACTCCATCTGCCATGAGGTTATCCTTATATACATGCTGATGTCTTACATCTGCCATAGGATTACCTGTGTTTACATGCTGATAACACACATCTGGCACAGGGTTTTCCGTGTATACATCCTGATGTCTCATATCTGCCATGGGGTTATCCATGTATACATGCTGGTGTCTCACAGCTGCAACAGGCTTATCCATGTATACATGCAGATGTCTAACAACTGCCATGGGTCTAGCCGTGTATACATGCTGATGTCTCACATCTGCCACAGGGTTTGCCATGCATACATGCTCATGACTCACATCTGCCACAGTGTTATCCATGTACATGCTGGTATCTGACATCTGCCATGGGGTTATTCGTGTAAACATGCTAATGTCTCAGATCTGCCATTGGGTTATCCATGAATACATGCTGTTTTCCCACATTTGCCATGGGGATATCCGTGTATACATGCTGATGTCTCACATCTGCCATGGCGTTATCTGTGGGGACATGCTGATGTCTCACATCTGCCATGGGGTTATCCAGGTATACATATTGATGACTCACATCTGACACAGAGTTATCCTTGATTACATGCTTATGACTCACATCTACCATGTGGTTATCCATGTATACATGCTGATGACTCACATCTGCCACAGGGTTATCCGTGTGTGCATGCTAACTCAAATCTGCCATGGGGTAATATCTATATACATGCTGATGTCTCACATCTGCTGTGCAGTTATCCATGTATACATGCTGATGTGTCACATCTGGCACAGGGTTATCCATGTATACATGCTAGATGTCTAATATCTGCCACAGGGTTATCCGTGTATACATGCTGATGCCTCACATCTGCCACAGGGTTATCAATGTATATACACTCATGTCTCACAGCTGCCATGGGGTTATCCATACATACATGCTGATGACTCACATCTCCCACAGGGTTATTCATGTATACATGCTGATGTCTCACATCTGCCACATGGTTATCCACGTATACATGCTGATGTCTCCCATCTGCTATGGGGTTATCCAAGTATACATGTTGATGCCTCACATCTGCCACAGGGTTATCCGTGTATACATGCTGATGTCTCACATCTGCCACAGAGTTATCCTTGTTTACATGCTAATGACACCAAAAAGTTTATTATAAAGCTTTTGGGTCTCACACCCTTCATCAGTACAAATAAAATGAGCACATTCAGCATTTAAATAGGAGATTAAAATCAAGTCACATGCTTCAGCCCACCCCTTTACTCATTCAGCAATCAATTCTTAAAAAGACATACATAAAAAACTTTTAAAACACATTTAAAAATACAAAAATGAAGTATTCACTTATTAAACATTTCTAATATCAGTTCACTTTTACAGCAGAACAAATAAATATTGTATTTATATTCTATAACAATTCACAACTTCTCTCTACGTCTTTTAATCAAAACTGGCTTTAAACTAATGGCATTATTCAAACCAGGAAAGCAGTCTGCCTGCAATCTAATTATCCATTCAAACTCTAAGTTCTAAAAAATTATTCATATCTCCTTTTCTAAGACCTGTTTGTACTATATCTAATATTCTAAATTTAAAAGTATGTTGCTCTCCCTTATCTTGAACATGTTTACTTAATGCATTTGTTATAACACTTCTTCTTATGTCAGATTTATGTTCTATAATCCTTTCCTTAAGCTTCCTAGTTGTCTTACCAACATAGAACGATGTACATACTGTGCAGGTTGCCAAATATACCACTTGTACCATATTACAATTTGTCAGTGCTTTCACTGTAAATACTTCTCCCATGGTGGGATGTTTAAAATAATCTGTACCTTCATATAAGTCATTACAACAGGAGCAATTATAGCATTTTCTTGTTCCTGCTGTTGTCTCTAATTTAACTGTATTTAATTTAAAATCTTTGTAACATAATTTTTGTTTTAATGTTTGTGAATTCCTGTATGCATATCTTGGCCTTTCTCCCACTATTCTAACTATTTCTGGCATAGCCATCAATATAGGCCAATGTCCTTCTATTATTTTACAAACATTATGAGTATTCAGATTAAAAGTGGTAAGGTATCTAACCACGTTGTTACCCTTGTTTATATTGTCCTGATTTTTTATAAGTCCCCCTCTTAATATTGGCCTATATCTATCAGCCCTTTCTTTTAATACCTCTTCATATATCATATTTATAATTCGTTCAGGATATCCATTATTATAAAATTCCTGCTTCATACTATTTACCTGTTCTCTAAAATAACTCTCTACCGTATTCAATTTGCTTATTCTTATAAGTTGCGCCTTAATTATTCCCTTAAAAGTGTGGGGGGCATGCATACTACTTCTATTTATATACCTTGAGGTGTCTACTTCTTTCCTATGTACTGTAGATTCTAATATACCTTCATTTTTAAATAAACACACATCCAAATAATTTATATTAGTATTTGATGCCTCCATTTTAAATTTCAGAAAATGTGTTGATGTATTTAAATATTGTAAATATTCATTTAACTCTGATTGTGAGCCACCCCACAACAAGAAACAATCATCTACAAACCTTTTATAGAGAAGTATTTTCTCATTTAATTGAAAATCTTTATTTAATATTGCCTCCTTCTCCCATTCATACAAAACTAGGTTTGCATATGTGTTAGCAACTGGGATACCCATCGCTACCCCACTTAGCTGCAAATATGGTTCTCCATCAAATATAAATACATTATGTGATAACACTATCTCATGAAGTGTACAGATATTTTCTATTTCCCTTCCACCCATTTTTATTTCCTCATTCAAAAATTTACATACCGCTTCCACACCATATGTATTAGGTATAACGGTAAATAGTGATATTATGTCAAGAGTTACCATTATATACTCTTTTGGCTCATATAGATTACACCAATTATACAAGGTGTCTAAAAAATCATTAGTATCCTTAAGTACTGTAGAACACTTTTGTATATATTTCCCCAGTACATTCTGCAAATATTTAGAAATAGGTTCCGTGATCCATCCACCACCTGATACTATGGGTCTCAGTGGTGGATTTTCTAAGTCCTTATGGATTTTTGGAATACCATAAATTTGGGGGATCCTAGGACAAGGGACAGCCAAATAATCAAACAAATCAAAACTCAGATCATCATTAAGTTGTAGCTCATATATAGCCATATTAACTAGTACAACTTGTTGTTGTGCCTCTAGAAAAGTTATTTTCTTGAAAACATCCTCTTCACCAAGAAGTTGCTTAAAATTTTCAAAATATATTTCCTTGGCCATTATAACCACCCCACCCCCCTTTATCTGCTTGTTTTACAATTATTTGGTCACAAGTTTGTAGATCCCTTAGAGCTAAATACTCTGAATATGTTATGTTGTATCTACCTTTTAACATGTTTTTACTATAATATTTGCGTAGTTCATGCTCTACGATGTTAGAGAAACCAATTAAAATAGGGCACAAATCTTGTGAAAACACACTTAGTCTCTTACATCTATCTAACATGTTCACATTGTCATTTTTAAAAAGCATTTTTAAACTAACCTGTCTTAGAAAAAGTTTCAAATCTGTAATAGCTTGTACAACATTATCCGCAGCATTTGGAATGAATTTCATACCTTTGCTTAAAAGCGACAAATGTGCTTCAGTTAGTTGAAAGTTAGATAAATTAACAGTACCTTTAAAAATTTTCACCGTTTGGTATGAAGCAGGAATTTTATAATAATGGATATCCTGAACGAATTATAAATATGATATATGAAGAGGTATTAAAAGAAAGGGCTGATAGATATAGGCCGATATTAAGAGGGGGACTTATAAAAAATCAGGACAATATAAACAAGGGTAACAACGTGGTTAGATACCTTACCACTTTTAATCTGAATACTCATAATGTTTGTAAAATAATAGAAGGACATTGGCCTATATTGATGGCTATGCCAGAAATAGTTAGAATAGTGGGAGAAAGGCCAAGATATGCATACAGGAATTCACAAACATTAAAACAAAAATTATGTTACAAAGATTTTAAATTAAATACAGTTAAATTAGAGACAACAGCAGGAACAAGAAAATGCTATAATTGCTCCTGTTGTAATGACTTATATGAAGGTACAGATTATTTTAAACATCCCACCATGGGAGAAGTATTTACAGTGAAAGCATTGACAAATTGCAATATGGTGCAAGTGGTATATTTGGCAACCTGCACAGTATGTACATCGTTCTATGTTGGTAAGACAACTAGGAAGCTTAAGGAAAGGATTATAGAACATAAATCTGACATAAGAAGAAGTGTTATAACAAATGCATTAAGTAAACATGTTCAAGATAAGGGAGAGCAACATACTTTTAAATTTAGAATATTAGATATAGTACAAACAGGTCTTAGAAAAGGAGATATGAATAATTTTTTAGAACTTAAAGAGTTTGAATGGATAGTTAGATTGCAGGCAGACTGCTTTCCTGGTTTGAATAATGCCATTAGTTTAAAGCCAGTTTTGATTAAAAGACGTAGAGAGAAGTTGTGAATTGTTATAGAATATAAATACAATATTTATTTGTTCTGCTGTAAAAGTGAACTGATATTAGAAATGTTTAGTAAGTGAATATTTCATTTTTGTATTTTTAAATGTGTTTTAAAAGTTTTTTATGTATGTCTTTTTAAGAATTGATTGCTGAATGAGTAAGGGGGTGGGCTGAAGCATGTGACTTGATTTTAATCTCCTATTTAAATGCTGAATGTGCTCATTTTATTTGTACTGATGAAGGGTGTGAGACCCGAAAGCTTTATAATAAACTTTTTGGTGTGTTTATAATCAGTTTGAAATATTCTGACAGTGACACCATTATTGTCTATTTACATGCTAATGACTCAGATTTGCCATGGAGTTATCCATCTATACATGCTGATGACTCACATCTGCCACAGGGTTATCCATGTGTACATGCGGATAACTCACATCTGCCATGGGGTAATCTCTATATACATGTTGATGTCTCACATCTGTCATGCGGTTATCCATGTATACATGCTGATGTGTCATCTGGCACAGGGTTATCCATGTATACATGCTGGATGTCTAACATCGGCCACAAGGTTATCTGTGTATACATGCTGATAACTCACATCTACCATGAAGTTATCCCTGTATACATGCTGTCTCCCATCTGCCATGGAGTTATCCATACATACATGCTGATGACTCACATCTGGCAAGGGGTTATCTGTGTATAAATGCTGATGTCTCACATCTGCCACAGGGTTATCCGTGTAAAAATGCTGATGTCTCACATCTCCCATGGGATTATCCATGTAGACATGCTAATGACTAACATCTGTCACAGGCTTATCAATGTGTACATGCTAACTCACATCTGTCATGGGGTAATCTGTGTATACATGCTGTGTCTCACATCTGCAATGGGGTTATCCGTATATACATGCTTATGACTAACATCTCCCACACGGTAATCCATGTATACATGCTGATATCTCACATTTGCCACAGGGTTATTCATGTATACATGCTGATAACACACATCTGCCAAGGGGTTTTTCCCAGTATACAAGCTGATCTCACATCTGTCATGGGGATATCCATAAATACATGCTGATGTGTCACATCTGTCACAGGATTATCCATGTATACACACTGATGTCTCACATCTGCCATGGGGTTATCCATCTGTACATGCTGATGACTCACATCTGCCTTAGGGTTATCTGTGTATACATGCTGATGTCTCACATCTGCCACTGGGTTATCCATGTATACATGCTGATGTCTGACATGTGCCATGGGGTTATCTCTGTAAACATGCTTATGACTCACATCTGTCACAGGGTTATCCGTGTATACATGCTGATGACGCACATCTGCCATGGGGTTAACCATGTATATACGCTCATATCTCACAGCTGCCATGGGGTTATCCATGCATACATGCTGATGACTCACATCTCCCACAGGGTTATTCATGCAAACATGCTGATGTCTCACATCTGCCACATGGTTATCCATACATACATGCTGATGTCCCCCATCTGCCATGGGGTTATGCAAGTATACATGCTGTTGACTCATCTGCCATGGAGTTATCCCTGTATACATGCTGATGTCTCACATCTACCACAGAGTTATCCATGCATAAATGCTGAAGTCTCATATTTGCCATGGGGCTAGCCACATATACATGCTGATGCCTCACATCTGCCACAGGGTTATCCATGTATACACGCTGATGTCTCACATCTGCCACAGGGTTATCCATGTATACATGCTGATGTCTCACATCTGCCACAGAGTTATCCATGTATATACGCTCATGTCTCACAGCTGCCATGGGGTTATCCATGTATACATGCTGAGGACTCACATCTCCCACAGGGTTATTCATGTATCTATGCTGATGTTTCAAATCTGCCACATGGTTATCCATGTATACATGCTTATGTCTCCCATCTGCCATGGGGTTATCCAAGTATATATGCTGTTGACTCACATCTGCCATGGAGTTATCCATGTATACATGCTGATGTCTCACATCTACCACAGAGTTATCCATGTATAAATGCTGAAGTCTCATATTTGCCATGAGGCTATCCACGTATACATGCTGATGCCTCACATCTGCCACAGGGTTATCCATGTATACACGCTGATGTCTCACATCTGCCACAGGGTTATCCATGTATACATGCTGATGTCTCACATCTGCTACAGAGATATCCATGTATATACGCTCATGTCTCACAGCTGCCATGGGGTTATCCATGTATACATGCTGAGGACTCACATCTCCCACAAGGTTATTCATGTATATATGCTGATGTTTCAAATCTGCCACATGGTTGTCCATGTATACATGCTGATGTCTCCTATCTGCCATGGGGTTATCCAAGTATGCATGCTGTTGACTCACATCTGCCTTGGGGTTATCCTTATATACATGCTGATGTCTCATATCTGCCACAGACTTACCTGTGTTTACATGCTGATAACACACATCTCGTACAGGGTTTTCCATGTATACATCCTGATGTCTCATATCTGCCATGGGGTTATCCGTGTATACATGCTGGTGTCTCACAGCTGCAACAGGCTTATCCATGTATACATGCTGATGTATCACAACTGCCATGGGTCTATCCGTGTATACATGCTTATGTCTCACATCTGCCACGGGGTTAGCTATGCATACATGCTTATGACTCACATCTGCCACAGTGTTATGCATGTACATGCTTGCATCTCACATCTGCCATGGGGTTATCTGCATATACATGCTGATATCTCACATCTGCCATGGGGTTATCCGTGTAAACATGCTAATGTCTCAGATTTCCCATCAGGTTATCCATGTATATATGCTGTTTTCCCACTTCTGCCATGGGGATATCTGTGTATACATGCTGATGTCTCACATCTTCCATGGCGTTATCCATGGGGACATGCTGATGTCTCACATCTGCCATGGGGTTATCCAGGTAAACATACTGATGACTCACATCTGCCACAGAGTTATCCTTGTTTACATGCTGATGACTCACATCTGCCATGGGGTTATCCATGTATACATGCTGATGACTCACATCTGCCACAGGGTTATCCGTGTGTACATGCTGATAACTTACAAGCGCCATGGGGTAATCTCTATATACATGCTGATGTCTCCCATCTGCCATGCGATTACTCATTCATACATGCTGATGTGCCATATCTGGCACAGGATTATCCATGTACACATGCTGGATGTCTAACATCTGCCACAAGGTTATCTGTGTATACATGCTGATTATTCATGTATACATGCTGATGACTCACATCTCCCACAGGGTTATTCATGTATATATGCTGATGTCTCACATCTGCCACATGGTTATCCATGTATGCATTCTGCCTTTCATCTGCCATGGGGTTATTCAAGTCAACATGCTGTTGACTCACATCTGCCATGGAGTTATCCCTGTATACATGCTGATGTCTCACATCTGCCATGGGGTTATCCGTGTATACATGCTGATGTCTCACATCTGCCACAGAGTTATCCATGTATAAATGCTGAAGCTTCATATTTGCCATGGGGCTATCCACATATACATGCTGATGCCTCACATCTGCCACAGGGTTATCCATGTATACATGCTGATGTCTCACATCTGCCTCAGGGTTATCCATGTATATATGCTCATGTCTCACAGCTGCCATGGGGTTATCCATGTATACACGCTGATGACTCACATCTCCCACAGGGTTATTCATGTATACATGCTGATGTCTCACATCTGCCACATGGTTATCCATCTGTACATGCTGATGTCTCCCATCTGCCATGGGGTTATCCAAGTATACATGCTGATGCCTCACATCTGCTACAGGGATATCCATGTATACATGCTGATGTCTCACATCTGCCACAGAGTTATCCGTGTATATACGCTCATGTCTCATAGCTGCCATGGGGTTATCCATGTATACATGCTGAGGATTCACATCTCCCACAGGGTTATTCATGTATATATGCTGATGTCTCGAATCTGCCACATGGTTATTCATGTATACATGCTGATGTCTCCCATCTGCCATGGGGTTATCCAAGTAAACATGCTGTTGACTCACATCTGCCATGGGGTTATCCTTATATACATGCTGATGTCTCACATCTGCCACAGGGTTGCCTGTGTTTACATGCTAATAACACACATCTGGCACAAGGTTTTCCATGTATACATCCTGATGTCTCATATCTGCCATGGGGTTATCCATGTATACATGCTGGTGTCTCACATCTGCCATGCGATTATCCATGTATACATGCTGATGTGTCACATCTGGCACAGGGTTATCCATGTATGCATGCTAGATGTCTAATATCTGCCACAGGGTTATCTGTGTATACATGCTGATGCCTCATCTCTGCCACAGGGTTATCCATGTATATACGCTCATGTCTCACAGCTGCCATGGGGTTATCCATGCATACATGCTGATGACTCACATCTCCCACAGGGTTATTCGTGTATATATGCTGATGTCTCACATCTGCTACATGGTTATCCATGTATACATGCTGATGTCTCCCATCTGCCATGAGGTTATCCAAGTATACATGTTGATGCCTCACATCTGCCACAGAGTTATCCATGTATACATGCTGATGTCTCACATCTGCCACAGAGTTATCCATGTATATACGCTCATGTCTCACAGCTGCCATGGGATTATCCAAGTATACATGCTGTTGACTCACATCTGCCACGGGGTTATCCTTATATACATGCTGATGTCTCACATCTGTCACAGGGTTACCTGTGTTTACATGCTGATAACACACATCTGGCACAGGGTTTTCCATGTATACATCCTGATTTCTCACATCTGTCATGGGGTTATCCACGTATAAATGCTGGTGTCTCACAGCTGCAACAGGCATATCCATGTATACATGCTGATGTCTCACAACTGCCACGGGTCTATCTGTGTATACATGCTGATGTCTCACAGCTGCCACAGGGTTAGCCGTGCATACAAGCTCATGACTCACATCTGCCACAGTGTTATCCATGTACATGTAGCTATCTGACATCTGCCATGGGGTTATCCATGTAAACATGCTAATGTCTCAGATCTGCCATCGGGTTATCCATGTATATACGCTGTTTTCCCACATCTGCCATGGGGATATCCGTGTATACATGCTGATGTCTCACATCTGCCATGGCGTTATCTGTGGGGACATGCTGATGTCTCACATCTGCCACGGGGTTATCCAGGTATACATATTGATGACTCACATCTGCCACAGAGTTATCCTTGATTACAAGCTTATGACTCACATCTGCCATGGGGTTATCCATGTATACATGCTGATGACTCACATCTGCCACACGGATATCAGTGTGTGCATGCTGATAACTCAAATCAGCCATGGGGTAATATCTATATACATGCTGATGTCTCACATCTGCCATGTGGTTATCCATGTATACATGCTGATGTGTCACATCTGGCACAGGGTTATCCATGTGTACATGCTGATGTCTCACATCTGTCATGGGGTTATCCATCTGTACATGCTGATGACTCACATCTGCCATGGGGTTATCTGTGTATACATGCTGATGTCTCACAGCTGTGGTGGTGGTGGTGCTGCGGTAGCGTTGTCACCTCACAGTTAGATGTTGCCCGTTGGATTCTCAGTTAGAGCATCTTCTGTGTAGCGACATGCCTGAATGGGCATTCCTTCATTGAAGGTTGTGCATTAGGCCTGGCAAGCCAGCACGTAAAAATCTACTGCCAATCATTAAAGGACCAGAGTTCCCCTGTGTCGACCCCTAACTGGGAAAAGTCGAAAGACACAAACAAACATGCTGATGTCTCACATCTGCCACTGGGTTATCCATGTATACATGCTGATATCTGACATCTGCCATGGTGTTATCTCTGTAAACATGCTTTTGACTCACATCTGTCACAGGGTTATCCATGTATACATGCAGATGACTTACATCTGCCATGGGGTTATCTGTATATACATGCTGATGTCTCACATCTGCCACAGGGTTATTCATGAATACATGCTGATGCCTCACATTTGCCATGGGGTTGTCCGTGTATTCATGCCTATGACTCTAATCTGCCATGGGGATATCTTGTATACATGCTGATGTCTCACATCTGCCACAGGGTTATCCATGTATAGATGGTGATAATTCACATCTGCCATGGAGTTATCTGTGCACACATGCTGATGTCTCACATCTGTCATGGGGTTATCTGTATATACATGCTGATAACTCTCATCTCCCACAGGGTTATCCCTGTATACATGCTGATGTCTCATATCTGCCATGGGGTTATCCATGTATACATGCTGAATTCTCATCAGACCTCCCAACCGTTCCGAATTACTCAGTTTTTACCGAGTTTTGGGGTCCAAATGAAGGTGTGCCATGATTCCCGAGTGGCACCCCTTCATTTCCGATTTTTCTTTTGCTTTTTTAAAATTTTCATGCTGTCGGAGCTGATGTCATCACGTGCGCAATGACGTCAGCGCCATCAGGCTACTAGCCAGTCGGAATTGAGCACAAGAAGCTCGCATCATCATTTCCAGCTGGCTGAATTATGTTAATGGCAGGAATTGCAAGCTGGCGGGCCGCAAAGCAGAATTAAGTTAACAGCGGGAATCGCTGAGCCGGGATTAATGGTAGCCGGGAATTGCAAGCTGTTTGCCAAGCCGGGGGGAATTGCAAGCTGTTCAGAATTAATGGCAGCCGGGCCACGAAGCAGAATTAAGTTAACAGTGGGAATCGCTGTTCAGGAAGGATTCATGGCAGCCAGGGAGGGAGGAATAACTACTCAGGGTAAATGTGTGTGTAAAAATAATAATAGTGGTGGTTACATACATAAATGTCCTGGGTATTGCAAAATAAGTCAGAAATTGTATCCCCAGAGTATCTACATTCTCAGAGCTTCCGGAAGCTGTCATTCCTGACTGTACAGGAGAAAATATGCTTTCATGTTGGCTTACAGGCAAGAGAAAGTGTGCTGTGTTCTCTGCTTATTTAGCAGAGCAACTGCTTTTGTTTTGTGTTTTAATGGCTGTAGATGAACGTGCTTTCAGTTTCATGTACATATTGGCTTGGCTTACAGGAAGTGAAAGTGTGTGCTTGCTTATTTAACAGAAATTGCTTTCATTTTATTGTATTTTAATGGCTGCAGGAGAAAATGTGCTTTCATGTTCACATTGGCTAACTTGGCTTACAGGCAAGAGTGTGTGCTGTGCTCTCTACTTAGAGAAACTGCTTTCATTTTACTTGTATTTTAACGGCTGCAGGAGAAAACGTGGTTTCAGTTTCATGTACATTTTGGCATGGCTTACAGGAAGAGAAAATGTGTGCTTGTGCTTTACTTAACAGAGAAACTGCTTTCCTTTTACTTGTATTTTAACGGCTGCAGGAGAACATGTGCTTTCATGTACATATTGGCTTGGCTTACAGGAAGAGAAAGTGTGTGCTTATTTAACAGAGAAATTGCTTTTGTTTTACTAGTATTTTAACGGGTGCAGGAGAAAATGTGCTTTCATGTACATATTGGCTTACAGGCAAGAGAAAGTGTGTGCTTTAACAGAGACTGCATTTATTTTGATTTTACTGCTGCAGGAGAAACTATGCTTTAATGTTCATATTGGCTTGCAGGTAGGGCAATGTGTGCTTTACTTATTTAACAAACTACTTTTGGTTTACTTAACAGCTGCAGTAGAAAGTGTGTTTGAGAGAGACTGTCTGGAATGTTGGCTCATAAATACTTTTGGTCTGTTTCTCTTAAAAATTTTGTTTTCTGGCAAATCCAATGAGAACTAAATTCACTAAATAATCATTGCCATTTAAGTTTCAGCCTTCCTGTCTTTCAGGAAATGCATGCTTGGTAACACAAAACATTTTATACTATCATACAAGCAATGTTTAAAATGTGTCCCTTGTTTTGGTCTTTTGTCCCCTTCCCAATAAATTTTTGGTTATTTCCAAATTTCTTATGCTGCATAGGTCTTCAAGGGGAGAGGAGTATAGTGCTGTTTATATTAAGTGTGTTTGTGTTGTCAGTAGACACAGTAGTATGACGGGTCGAATACTTACTTTTGATATAGAAGGCTGTGGGTTCTACTCCCACAGCATGTAGATTGCTGATACTGTACTCTCTTGAACTTTGCAGTCCTGAGAATGTTCTCTTTGGCAGAGATGGCTAGTAATTATGAGCCTGTTATCAGTTTACCATCCATTCCCTGTTGTAATATTACTAGCTTATTTTTTTTATGCAACATAGGCAATTTATATCTCAAGGGCAACAGGCATGTTATTTGTAGATGAAACAATGAAATTTTAAGTTGTTTGCTAGCAGCATCCTCTTCATTAGTTACATATCTCCTTAATGTGGAAATATTATGTGACTTTTACTTCTGCAGAGATTGTGCATATTTACTGATACTGATGGATTGTAGACATTATTCATACTTTTATGATGGAAATGTTCTGAACTGGGCAGTTTAGTCAAATATTGGTTCATGCATTTTGTTTCATTGCTTACTGTAAAGGTGTTCAAAACAATAAATTTAAAACGCGCTGTAGCAAGTATGCTGTATTATACAAGGAATATAATTTAATATTGTCCGGAAGATGTATCAAAGAACACATGTAATGTTTTGTGTGCAAGGGGGCCTATGATTTGAAAACAGCCCAAAGCTATTCTTACCACTGGCCAGATGCATTTTCTTTGTGGGTTTCAATGCTGTTTCAATGAATGTGAGTTTCAAGGGCAGAGAAGTTATAATGCTAAATCTATTTTCATTGTGAGACTGTATTGCTTTGTTTAGCAGAGGTCTAGTAGTGTTTATGCTATAAAATGTAAAATAAACTTTTTAAATTAATCCAAATATTGTAGAAGTAAAGCAGTAAGCACATTATAGTGTTTATGGTAAATAGGGCACATTAACCAGGTAATGGTACATTGCAATGGGTGCAGGGGGACTCTGATGCCATTTTTGGTTATCTGTTCTTCAGTTTGCGTTTGAACGTTGGTATCCCACAATTCCACTGGAGTGGGTGGGGTTACATAATTATGTATGCAAATTATATGTTAATCAGCGTACAGATTTGTACCTATTTTTCATGGGCCTTGTCCAAATTTTTGATGTTTCCAGGTTGAGAGGTATGATTCTCATATCTGTCATAGGGTTATCCATGTATACATGCTGATGTCTCTTATTTGCCATGGAGTTATCCAGGTATACGTGCTGAGGTCTCACATCTGCCACAGGGTTATCCCTGTATACATGCTGATGTCTCATATCTCCCATGGGGTTATCCATGTATACATGCTGATGACTAACATCTGCCTTGGGGTTATCCATGCATACATGCTGATGACTCACGTCTGCCTCAGTGTTATCATTGGGGTTATCCGGGTATACATGCTGGTGTCTCACATTTGCCATGGAGTTATCCGTGTGTCCATGCTGATGTCTCACATCTGCCATGGCTTTATCCATGTGGACATGCTGATGTCTCAAATCTGCAATTGGGTTATCCATGTATACATGCTGATTACTCACATCTGCCACAGAGTTATCCTTGTTTACATGCTGATGACTCACATCTGCCATGGGGTTATCCATGTACACATACTGATGACTCATATTTGCCATGGGGTTATCTGTGTATTTCTGCTGATGTCTCACATCTGCCATGGGGTTTTCCATGTATACATGCTGATGACTCACATTTGCCATGGGGTTAGCTGTGTATACATGCTGATGACACACATCTCCCACAAGGTTGTTCATGTATACATGCTGATGTCTCACATCTGCCACAGGGTTTTCCATGTATACATGCTGATGCCTTACAGCTGCCATGGGTTATCATATATACATCCTGATGACTCACATCTCATTCAGGGTTATCCATGTATACATGCTGCTGTCTCCCATCTGTCACAAGGTTATCCATGTATACATGCCGATAACTCAGATTTGCCATGGGGTTATCCCTATACACCTGATGAAGTCTCACATCTGTCACAGGGTTATCTGTGTATACATGCTGATAACTCACATCTGTCATAGGGTTATCCCTGTTTACATGATGATGTCTCACATCTGATATGGGGTTATCCCTGTATACAAGCTGGTGATTCACATCTGCCATGGGGTTATACAGGTATACATGCTGATGTCTCACATATGCCATGGGGTTATCTGGGTATACTTGCCTATGACTCACATCTGCTATGGGGTTACCATGTATATATGCTGATGACTCACATCTGCCAAAAGGTTATCCGTGTATTAATGGCTCAGATCTGTCACAGAGTTATCCATGTTTACATGCTGATGACTCACGTCTGCCATGGGGTTATCCATGTATACATGGTGATGACTTACATCTGCCACAGGGTTATCCATGTATACATACTGATGTCTCACATCTGCCATGGGGTTATCCATGTTTACATGCTGATGATTCATATCTGCCACGAGGTTATCTGTGTATACATGCTGATGTCGCACATCTGCCACAGGGTTATCCATGTATAAATGCTGATGTCTTCCACATGCAATGGGCTTATCCATTTATACATGCTGATTACTCACATCTGCCATGAAGTTATCCATGTATACATGCTGATGTCGCACATCTGCCATAGGGTTATCCCTCTATACATGCTGATGACTCACATCTGCCATGGTGTTATCCATGTATACATGCTGATGACTCACATCTGCCACAAGGCTATCCCTGTATACATGCTAATGTCTCATATCTGCCATGGGGGTATCCATGTATACATGCTGATGTCTCACATATGCCATACGTGTATCCATGTATACATGCTGATGTCTCACATGTATCACAGAGTTATACATGTTTACATGTATACATGCTGATGTCCCACATCTGCCATGGGGTTATCCGTGTATACATGCTAATGACTCACATCTGCCACACGGTTGTCCATGTATCCGTGTATACATGCCAATGTCTCACATCTGCCACAGTGTTATCCATGTATACATGCTGATGTCTCAAATCTGCAATGGGGTTATCCATTTATACACGCTGATGTCTCACATCTACCATGGGGTTATCCATGTGTACATAGTGATGTCTCACATCTGTCATGTGGTTATCCTTGTATACCTGCTGATGGCTCACATTTGCCATGGGGTTATCCGTGTATACATGCTGACGACTCACATCTGCCATGGGGTTATCCATGTATACATGCTGATGTCTCACATTTGCCATGGGGTTATCTATGTATACATGCTGATTACTTACATCTGCCACAGGGTTATCCATGTATACATGTGATGTCTCACATCTGTCATGGGGTTATCCAGGTATACATGCTGATGTCTCACATCTGCCATGGAGTTATCTATATATACATTCTGATGACTCATATCTGTCACAAGGTTATTCCTGTATACATGCTAATGTCTCATATCTGCCATGGGTTTTCCATGTATACATGCTGATGACTCACATACGCCACAAGGTTATCCATGTATACATGCTGATGTCTCACATATGCCATATGGGTATCCATGTATACATGCTGATGTCTCACATGTATCACAGAGTTATACATGTTTACATGTATACATGCTGATGTCCCACATCTGCCATGGGGTTATCTGTGTATACATGCTAATGACTCGCATCTGCCACGCGGTTGTCCATGTATCCATGTATACATGCCAATGTCTCACATCTGCCACAGTGTTATCCATGTATACATGCTGATGTCTCAAATCTGCAATGGGGTTATCCATTTATACATGCTGATGACTCACATCTGCCATGGGGTTTTCCATGTATACATGCTGATGTCTCACATCTGTCATGTGGTTATCCTTGTATACCTGCTGATGGCTCACATTTGCCATGGGGTTATCCGTGTATACATGCTGATGACTCACATCTGCCATGGGGTTATCCATGTATACATGCTGATGTCTCACATTTGCCATGGGGTTATCTATGTATACATGCTGATTACTTACATCTGCCACAGGGTTATCCATGTATACATGTGATGTCTCACATCTGCCATGGGGTTATCCGTCTAGACATGCTGATGACTACCATCTGTCACAGGGTTATCAATATGTACATGCTAACTCACATCTGCCATTGGGTTATCTGTGTATACATGCTGATGTCTCACATCTGCCATGGCGTTATCCATGTGGACATGCTGATGCCTCACATCTGCCATGGGGTTATACATGCATACATGCTAATGTCTCACATCTGCCATGGGGCTATCTATGTATACATTCTGATGACTTATATCAGCCACAAGGTTATTCCTGTATACATGCTAATGTCTCATATCTGCCATGGGGTATACATGTATACATGCTGATGACTCACATCTGCCACAAGGTTCTCAGTGTATTCATGCTAATGTCTCACATCTGCCATGTGGTTATCTGTCTAGACATGCTGATGACTACCATCTGTCAGAGGGTTATCAATGTGTACATGCTAACTCACATCTGCCATTGGGTTATCTGTGTTTACATGCTGATGACTCACATCTGCCATGGGGTTATCTGTCTAGACATGCTGATGACTACCATCTGTCACAGGGTTATCAATGTGTACATGCTAACTCACATCTGCCATTGGGTTATCTGTGTTTACATGCTGATGTCTCACATCTGCCATGGCATTATCCATGTGGACATGCTGATGTCTCACATCTGCCATGGGGTTATACATGCATACATGCTGATGACTCACATCTGCCACAAGGTTATCTGTGTATTCATGCTGATGTCTCACATCTGCCATGTGGTTATCCATGTATATATGCTGATGGCTCACATCTGCCACAGAGTTATCTGTGTATACATGCAGATGTCTCACATCAGCCATGGGGTTATCCGTGTATACATGCTGATTTTTCACATCTGCCATATGGCTATCCATGTATACATGCTGATGACTCATGTCTGCCATGGGGTTATCCATTTATACATGCTGATGACTCAGAGATGCCATGGGGTTATCCGTGTATACATGCCGATGTCTCACATCTGCCATAGGGTTATCCATGTACACATGCTGATGTCTCACATCTGCAATGGGGTTATCCATGTATACATGCTGATGACTCACATCTGCCACAGGGTTATCCATGTATACATGCTGATGTCTCACATCTGCCATGGGGTTATCCATGTATACATGCTTATGTCTCACATCTGCCATGGGGTTATCCCTGTATACATGCTGATGACTCACATCTGTCATGGGGTATCCATATATACATGCTGATGACTCACATCTGCCACAAAGTTATCCATGTATACATGCTGATGTCTGACATCTGCCACAGGGTTATCCATGTATACATGCTGCTGTCTCACATCTGCCACAGGGTTAGCCATGTATATATGCTAATGACTCACATCTGCCACACAGTTGTCTATGTATACATGCTGATGTCTCAAATCTGCCATGGGGTTATCTGTGTATACATGCTGATGTCTGACATCTGCCAGGGGGTTATCTGTGTATACATGCTGATGTTTCACATCTGCCATGGAGTTATCTGTGCATACATGCTGATGTCTCATATCTGCCATGGGGTTATCAGTGTATACATGCTGATATCTCACATCTGCCATGGGTTAAACTGTGTAGACATGCTGATGTGTCACATCTGGCATGGGCTTATCCATGTATACATGCTGACTCACATCTGCCACAAGGTTATCCATGTATACATGCTGATGTCTCACATCTGCCATGTGCTTATCCATGTATAAATGCTGATGACTCACATCTGCCATAAGGTTATCCATGTATACATGCTGATGTCTGGCATGTACCATGTGCTTATCCATGTATACATGCCGATGGCTCACATTTGCCATGGGGTTATCAGTGTATACATGCTGATGTCTTATCTGCCACAGGGTCATCCATGTATACATGCTGATGTCTCATATCTGCCACGGGGTTATCCAGTTAGACATGCTGATGACTCACATCTGGCACAGGGTTATCCATGTATACATGCTGATGTCTCACATCTGCTATGGGGTTATCCATGTACACATGCTGTTGACTCACATCTGCGATGGTGTTATCCATGTATACATGCTGATGAATCACATCTGCCATGGTGTTATCTGTATATACATGCTAATGACTCACATCTGCCTCCTGTAGTGACCCAGTGCCCAGCCACCACCATCCATGAGTTTACTTGCCAGTAGGGAAAAGAAGTAAATTGCCAGAAGTTTCCTCCTTATTCTAAGCAAATTATATGTGCAAACATAACCCAGGTAATGAAGCCATTTAAACCCCAACACTTATCTACTATTCGCACCTGTCTCCATCTCAAGCAAGTAATGATTGATGCATGCCGGAAAGCTGAGCATGGAGAGTCCTATGTAAAGAAGTGAGGTGCTACTTTTTCTTCACAATAGTCTGTTGCTAGTTTGCCAAATACAGAAGGCTTATGTAAGGCAATAATTACATTGTTAAGTGGCATCCTCTGATCATTTGAAATCCATCTGTTTTATGAAAAATAGCAGCTTATGAGGAACCCTGCCGACTTTAGTAAAATGTATCTTTGGCTGCTTCTTTCTTAGGAATAGGAATAAATTACACTATGTAATGTGTGTGGGAGTGGCAGAGGGATCAAACATGAGCAGCCAAGATGTATGGAAACAACTGATTTTTCCACTGTTACCAAACAGTAACCACTTGAGAGGTATTGTACTGTACTTTCATCTCTGTTTGCTTGCTCACTTCTTTGTTTGTTTTTTTGTTAATCATGTAAGTGGACTTTTCAGAGGACTCTTTATTTACCATGACAAGATATGCCATGGCTAGACAGAAATATGTTTACAAAACCACTGATAATTTGAAGAAATGTTCAAATAAGAATAAAGTAGCATAAGGACATCACTTTCAAATAAGAGTAAATACTGTGAGAGTAACAATACCATATTATTGTCCAGCAATACATGACAAATATGTTCCAATATTTACAAAGAAATCAAAGACCAACATGGAAAATCCAAAATGAGAAAATGAGAGACATAATGTTGAATGGGCAACACTTTGAAAGACCAGTATGAAAAATTCTAAATATGCCCTCTTACACTTGAAAACTTAATATCAGAATGCCTATTCATTTTCATTCCTGTATCAGATGAGGTCAGTTTCAGTTTAATGTGTAGATGTTTGTGTGTGAGCAGGAGTGTTATTAAGCTTATTGTTTTTTGTTAAGTCTTATATTGTAAATTTTTTGGTTGATTTTTTTTAATATTAATTATTTTAAATCATATACTTGCTTTCTTTGTTGTCTGCTACTCATAAGCTTTCTCTAACTTACTAGTCCTTAATGGGGATCTGGTGGCTTGTCTTTGTCAGTCTGTTCACATATTTAGCCAGTTCTGCTTTCTGTGATGCTGAATGCTCTCTGAACTGTGCCCAGAACCCTGGAGTGAGGCCATACCTGAAATTTTATTTTTGGAAGAAATTAGAGGCTTTATGTAATGGGAGATGCTGCTTGGAGCAGAAGGAATTAATAAATTGAAGAATATCGGGTCAGCTACAGGTACTCTTGTGCTAGTAGCTTATGATTCACCCAGTGACTGCCTCTTGCACATAAACCCTAAACCTAAAACTCCCACCCAATTCTAAGCATTGCAAGTCCCTAAACCTACCCCCATCCCTAAACTTAAAACTTCCTCATCACTCTCTAAACCAAAAACACCCTTCCTGCTCCCTAAATCCAAAAGTCCCCAGTCACTCCCTAAACTTAAAACCCCCTCCCTATTCCCTAAACCCTAACTGATCTCTCCCTATACCTAACCACCACCTGCTCCCTAAACTAAAAAGTCCCAAATTGCACTCTCTAAACTAAAAAGTCCCCAGTTGCTCCCTAAACTTAAAACTCCATTCATACTCCCTAACACTAAAATCCCTTTCCACTCCACAACCCTAAATCTCCCTTCCTGCTCCATAA
Source organism: Protopterus annectens (assembly GCF_019279795.1). NCBI lineage: Eukaryota > Metazoa > Chordata > Ceratodontiformes > Protopteridae > Protopterus > Protopterus annectens. The sequence continues at coordinate 928,704,716 of NC_056737.1, read as the reverse complement.
ACATAAAGGCCCCCTCTTAATCACTTGCTAAAGCAAGTCACACTCCCACCCCATGGCCACCACATTAGCATTGCCCAAACATGAATAGTGTAATCTGGAAACGTGCAGCAGCTGCACTCTCACCCCATAGCTTCCACACATTGCTTAAACACAGTATTCAAGGTTGGTCATGAGCTGCTCAAGTCTCTGGCCATGAAGAAGTGGATTTTAAGCCGCTTAGGCTCAAACAGCTCTATTACATCTGAGTATCAGTCATATTACTGCAGTACTTGCATTAGCTGTTGGAGCTCCAGTTACTGACAGCTATTTGTTCAACCATCACTGATTACGGACATTTTGTGAAGAAAAAGAAAAAAGGCACCAGAAAAATAACTAGAAAATTATCAGCAATCAGTAGCAACCTAGGAATAGGATAACTGCATGTTTATTTATTTTTTTAATGAAGAGGAGTAATTTTAATCCTGGCGACTAAAACAAAGTACCCTATTTTCTACAAAACTACTGGTGTTAAATAATTCTTATCATAAACTCCACACAATTGATTTGTGAGTTTATTAATATTTCTGTTTCACTGAAAGAAAGTATCTCAATCTATTGAGTTAAACTACAGGTTTGCCTTGATTCAGTTATTTCCATTTTTGTAAATGTTTCTTTTTGCAGCTATAGGCTACAGTACTTTCCATTTAAGTTAACCAAGCAGAGCTCAGTGATAGTGTGAAACAGACGAAGTAAACCCTTTAATTTAGTGTCAAAGAAAGTAGAAACCTGGTACTGCATTTTTATGAGCCCTCTATATATTTGAAAGCATAAAGCTGCAGGACTAGCACACATTCTCACAAACTGCTAACTTTTTAGTTACAAAGTACATTAAGCCATAGTGGTACCTGTTTTGTAACTGATTGCTAGTATTAATTACTTTATTTTTAAACGAGTGCTAAGTTTCAAAATGAAGTCATAAAAATTCTATAATGATTTCAAATTCAAACTCCAATTCAAAATTGTGTCTATCACCTAATCACTCTTACGAAAAAAATACTAAGCACATTATTAAAACAAATATCTTGCAACATAGGGATGGGGCTTCTTAATCCCAAAATGCCAGGTCAAAACAATAAGTTAGTAGAGATTCTTGCACTCTTCCCTTCTGTTTCAAGGCTATAAAGAAAAGTGGTAGTGCAAACTTTATTAACCAAATCCTCCTACAGTCAGGTACAGATAATATATATCCATGGTTCATCTCCTTTTGTAATGGTCTCATTCTTAGACCTCCCCAATGTGTTTACATTCTTTTGATCATAGGATCATAGGATCATAAGAGATTACTAGGCTAATGGTTCTGGGGCCCTTGCAAGCTTAGCCAAGAGTTTATCCCCAAAAAAGAAACTTCAGTCAGTACCCATTGCCCCTGTCAATGAGGGACAAAGGTGGAACCCCTCGGACAAATTTGTGGTTGCCCATCCACTCATCAAGGTTGCGCTTGAACAGGGTAAGTGACATACTTTGTTTGATGTGTATGGGGAGTCTATTCCAGAGACAGGGCAGCCTCTAGGAGACAAACCTCTCTCCAGCAGGTTTTGTTAATGTCACATATTAGATTTAAGCCTTTATATTGGGTACTACGCAAGGAGTTAGACTTACGGATATGGAGCATCTCTAGTAGAGCAAGGTCTGAGATTGCCTTGTTGGCAAGACACAGATCACCTCTGAGCAATCTGTACGATACAGTGTAGAGTGATAGCGATTTGAGCATGTCCACATAGGACAGGTGTTGGAGGCCAGGGATTCTCTTTGTGAGGTATTTCTGTGGCCTTTCCAGTTGGTGCAGGTGTTTGGAGAGGTATATACCAAACAAGGCATTGTACTCAATTATTGGCTTAAAGAGGGAGGAGTACAGAGAGATAATAACCTCCTTTTTTCTGGATGCAATCCCTTTACTTATGAGATGAACCAAGTAAAAGGCTTTTCTGACTACTGCCGCTACATGTTGGTCAAATGTGAGATTGTTGTCAACTTATATACCCAGGTTTCTCACCAAAGGTTGTGTGTTTAGGGGGTTGCTGCTAATGTGGTAATTAGTATCAGCCATGTTTTTACTGAATGGTAAGATAACACATTTTTCTGCATTTAACCTATGGCCATGACTTTGGCACCAGTCATTTGTTGCTGTGAGACCCTCTTGAAGTATGTTAACATCATTTGGGGAGTCAATGAAAGCACCCAACTTACAGTTGTCCATGAACTTGGTCAGCCACAGGCCTTTTGTCTTTGCCTGGACGTCTGAGAAGTAGATGCCAAACAAGAGGAATCCCAGGACAGATCCCTGGGGGACACTACTAGTGACAGGTCTGCTATATGAGGTAGTGGCACCTATTTTGACCTTGTGGGTCCTATCAGTTAGCCAGTTGGCCACCCACCTGATGATATAGAGATTTATGCCACATTCTGTTAGCTTTTCGATGATGCCCAAGTGGGGGATTGTGTCAAAGGCTTTGACCAAGTCAGTGTAAGCTGTATGTACTGACGACTTCCCCAGTGCCTTGGTGACAGTCTCAAAAAAGTCAACCAGGTTCAACAGGCAAGATCTGCCTTTGACAAATCTGAACTGGGTGGAGTCAAGTGCTTGGAGACTGCCTATGTCCTTGTTTACGAGGTCCATAATAATACGCTCCATTGCCTTACAGATCAGACTTTTCAAGCTAATGGGGGTGATAGTTTCCAGGGTCCGAAGTGACGCCACCTTTGTGCAAAGGGATGACAATGGCACTTCTCCACTCCACTAGAAGGAAGCCTGTGCTTAGACTATGGTTGAATAGGGTGTTCAATGGTGAGGCTAGTTCTTGATGGAGATGTTGCAGAATACAGCCTGGGATAGTATCAGGTCCCATGGAAGCTGTGTTTTGTGCCTTGGATAGGGCCTTTAACACTTGATCTATAGAGATGTGAGGTGTGGGGCAAGTATCAGAGATGTTGAATGGGCCTTTGGGGGGACGGGAGGTTTGAGCTGAACCTATCTGCTAGCTGGTTGGCTAAGTCAACAGGATCAGTGTAAGTGGTAGCATTAAGAACTAATTCAGAACAAACCTGGGCTTTGCCATGGAGGTTTCTGACATAACTGAAATAGGCTTTGTGGTTAGCCTTTGCTTTGGAGGCTAGTTTCGATTCATAATTGACTTCAGAAGTTTTCACTAGTGATATAGTTTGCTTATTGAGGCTTAGGAGGGAGTTTTTCCAATTGGAAATTTGTGCCTTTTTACCCTTGGACAACAGTTTCTTCCTTTTGTTGTAAAGCCTGTTGATAAACGCTGAGTAACTAATAATGCCTGTCCCTGCTGTAGAAACAAACAATTATAAAATCCCATTCCCAAAAACATTAAACCAGGATTTGTAATGATTTTAGGCCAATATTCTTACTACCCACTTTAGGTAAACTGTTTGAACAAACAGCACACTCTCCACTAAATTAAAACATAAAAAATGCTATACTCTCTTACAGACAACATAGGTTTTGGTCATGAAGAAGACTGCTTTGTATACCCTCACTGATGACACCCGCCTAAACATGGATAAAGTAAACTTAACCAGCTCAATATTTATAAGTCTAACTAAAGTTTCTGACCTGGTAGGTGACACACAACTATTTAATGCTCTTAGCTCAGCAGGAATAAGCAATGAAGTTTGTCCCCAATACAGTTTCAAATAGTTTCTAAATAACAGGGTCTTTAGAGTTTAGACAACTTTCCACAGCTCCCTTCACTAAAGGAAGAATCAATTTTTTCTTTATATAAATAAAATACTTTCTGATCTCCATCATATCTCATTTCTATTTTACAATCTCAACATGGTAATTTACACATCTCACTGTCTATACTACCATATCAAAATATAATTAGAACATGACCTGCAACAGTTTTCAGATAGGTTACAAAACAATAAATTAATCTTAAACACAAAAAACAAATAAACAATGATTTGATTTAAGAATGAATTCACAACTATACCCATTCCCTTAAGAATGGAAACACTTTGCAACCAACAACAACTATTTCAGAAAATGTCATATTAAGGTATCTTGGCATTTGGTTAGTCCAGCAACTAAACTTTGAATGTCATGCAGAAATTACTATGCAGTGAAGTGTCCTACTTGATATCACTAGCAAACAGAATCTTCTTCTACTTCTTCTTCTTTCAGCTTTTCCCGGTTAGGGGTCGCCACAGTGGATCACCTGTCTGCTCATGATTGACAGTGGAGTTTTACAGTGTCAAGTTGCCAGCCAGGCACCCAACCTTCCACAGAAGGCACATACACACACGCATTCACACCTAGGGCCAATTTAGAGTGTCCAATCCACCTAATGCATGTCTTTGGGATGCAGGAGGAAACCGGAGCACCCGGAGGAAACTCACGCGACCACAGGGAGGACATGCAGACTCCGCACAGAAGGCACCCCAGCCGAGGATCGAACCGGAGAACCTCTTGCTGTGAGGCAACAATGCTAACCACTGTACCACCATGGCCGCCCCACTACCAAACAGAATAACAATAAGTAAATGAGTCCTCCTTGTTCAGTTGGAATATGGTCTTCTTATAATTTCAAGTGTCTCCAAAAGTAATGTGGTATCCATTCAGACTTCCTCCATCCACTTTTGCTGATTTATCACTCTGGCTCCCAAAACAGAGCACCATTGTTCACTTAAAAAAGCTAAATGGCTACAAGTTCAGCATTACTCTAAACTTCTGCCAGGGTCTCTCATTTAAAAACAGTCACTCAGTCTAAACCTTATTTCCAGCCCTTGACAAACAGATCTCCCAATACACCTCTGACTGAAATCTAAGATCAGTGGACCCCTCACTTTCCTGTTATACACAAATAGAAGTAAACTTCCTGCAATTACCATGGTTTTCTAGTCTGTTCCTCATATCTGGGAATGTACCCTTACAAAACTAAAAGAGATAAACTCCTACACAAACTTCAGATCCCAACTAAAATAGTATTGCTAAAGATACGTCCTGTTCATGTTTCTAACATAATGGAATCACTTAGCTTACTTATTGCAAATCATTCAATACAAACCGTCATACATTGTCTGTAACCTATTCAGTTATACTTAGATACAACAAGATGCCTAACTTGACTTTACTAAATTGTGTTACTAAAATTTGTAAATAATGTGAATATTGTATTGTCTAAACATTGTCATTTGTTACTCTTTGACTTCAGCGATCATAACCCACCGTGTAATTTGGATGAATGTATGTTATTTGTGAGTTAAGTGCACTTACGTATCTTTATTTATTTTGTTGTTATTAAAATTTCTTCATGTTTTCCTGTATTCCTGTGCAGAGACTGAACATGGTCGAGTAAGATCAGTGCTAACAATTTAAATAGATACATCCTAGATACAACCTAAGTATGACTGGAAATGTGGGAAGTAAATCATTGTCAGACCACACCTGAAATACCACAGTAATGCTTTAAAATGTCCACCAGTCTCATGGCCTACCTTGTCAAATGCTGGAAAGAGATCTAAAAGAACAAAGACTGGATAGAAATAATCATTTCAAATTACAAGAAGGTTATTTTTTTTCCAAAATCTCATTATTTCAATTTTCATTTTTCAAATAATAACAACAATACAGTAACTCAAAAACACAAATAAACAATACAAATATAAATGCTAAATTCTCACAAGAAGGTTACTTAACACAGCAATGAGGACAGCCTTTATACTGTGTCTGGACCAGAAAACAAATTAGAATTGTCTGTCATTTTGACTAACATTCAAATAAGAATTTAGTTGCAAAAAAATCATCTTCCTCGAGAATCTTAACAACAAATGGAAGGTTTGATAGTGACCTGCAATTATTTAAATCATCAGCATCTAAGTGTTTTTTCAAAAACTGGAGCTACCTAATACTTCCTTAATAAGGATGGAAAAACTCCATCCTAATAGACAGCCAAGTAATCTGATAAAGGAACAGACCCAGCACCTCAAAGCAAGATACTACAAACTTTGTAGGACAAAGGTCCATTATACAGGTGGATAAACGTATACTGGACACCAAAGAGATAATCTAATAATAATCAGGAACATAGGGATTTCTCATCCAAACCTCTAAAGGTCGCTATAAACACAATATGACCAACGCTACACCTGATGGAAGAAAGCTTAGTGGTGAAATATCAAACAACTTCAAATTACTCAAATGAAAAGACCTCTTGGTTATGAGATTGAACAGGCTGATAAGCCTATCTAATACTGCTAAAGCACTGTCAGTTGATTTGCCACCACCAAGCTGTCTCAGAGCAAGAATAAAAACTTCTTCCATGTGACTTCAACCTCATAGATGCAATATTGCTCATCCTGCAGAAACTTTTCTTTCAACAGGTCAGTGTCATCATATCAGGTGAACACATTGTCCTTTCCTTTTTACAGCTGTGAACTCAAGATCTTCATCTCGGACATCAAAAGGTAGACAGTACATACAAAGCCTGGGGTTTAGAGATTAACAGAAGCACTCAATCATTTAATAACAGAAATACATATTTTACAAATGTTTGTGAATCCTCATTTACTCAAATGTGGAAATCACAGAGACTTAACCATCAGCAATGACAACAAAGAGGGGACAAGAAAGTCAGTAAACTTCTGAAGGAACATCCGTACTCCATCTAGTGGACAACAGACCAGAAGGTAACAACATTATGATTCCAGTCACATGATATATTCAAAGGAATTGGTAGCCCCAACACAGCTCCTTCGGTAACATGATGGTTCAGTGAAAGATGGTGACCCCACTGCCAGACTTACTGAGCCTAAAACTCTGCAAGATCAAACACCCACAAAACATGATGATTGCAAGATCTGACCCACAGTTGGCATCAAGCCAGGTTTTGATTAGGAATGCCAGATCAATGCTACAAAGCAAGTCCAATATAATAAATGCCTTGTTACTGATATACATAGCATTCAAACACAATGTCTTGGTCAGAGATGCAGGACACATGGTGCCAGCTTTTTGTTCCCAATTAAAACAGCAGAAGCACTGCATAGTGAGTACAAACAACATGCTTCAGCCTCAGCAGATGGCAATAATGAGCAATATCAAACCACAATCACATCCTGCAAGACTCAGATGCCAATAATATCAAGCAATCGCCCTGTGCCCTTTGCTGATTCCCAGGCTCTTACAGGCAGAAATAATACTGGAAGGTATCTATGGTAGGACAAAAGTCCTCGAGGTTACAAAAAATCAATAGATTAAAAATCTGTGACAGGGACTTGTGAGGTTAAACCTTAGCAAATATAAAATTAAACTAATGCTAAGGTGGCAAAACTGGTCATATTACCTAGACACATATTAAAAAAATAGTAAACATACTCTGAGGAATGTTAAAGTCTCGGCTAAGTTACAATATCATAGAATAAATAGACAAAAACTGGGGTTGTCAAAATGAAATTTAACTACAGTGAACTAATTTAAGAATAATAAAATAATGGGTAGAACTCAATAGTACAATTATGAAATGATTTAATAAACGGCTGCATGTAGTCATAACAGACAGATTAAGGTCTGCTAATCCCACCTACAGATTTTTTCCAGGATTTAAGTCTGTGTGAGATAAAATAATGTGGAATACTTCAAATATAGTCAGACTATAAAGTATTATACAGTATATGATAAGTCACCCATTCTCCAGCAGAGCAGGTTAATGACTGGTAAGGCTTAAAAAACTCAGTTTAACTATTTTATAAAGTCCTATACAATAAGTAACAATCAATTTAAAAACTCTAGAATATAAAATACAGTTGCCTTTTCAAACTCCATAACCCAAATTGCCATAAGGTATGTTGCAAAGTAGAAACCAGACCTCTGTTTACAATTGACAGATGATCCTATTCAGTTTAACCTTAAAGACAGCAAAGCTACAATACATCTTGTGGAACAAATATTTTCAAGGGTGGCTGTTACACAAATACAAAAATTATTAACTTTCCAGTCAGCACAAGTTCCACCAAATGCATGTACTATATTGACATAAGTGCAAACCACAGAGATTAAATTGTCAATCAAATGGTCAAGCAATGTACACAGAGTAAAGTCCATAAACAGGTACAAAATAAGTAAGCAAATAACACTGATTATTCTACTATATTAGGAGGTATCAAGGCTCACAGCAGTACAAAATATCACATTACTGGTCCACAACAGTTGCACAAAAACCTGTTCATCTCCAACTGTTCCACCATGATTCAAACAGTAGGACAAATAACTGACCAGACAGCAGTAGTTCCACCAACAAATCAAAAAGACTCAATAAAATGCAGCTACAATACTGGAAATAAATTGGTAACAATGACTAGAAATAAGTTATAAAGAAATGTATACCAGTATGCCCACTTGGCAAGGCAAAGTGACCACTCGACAAGGCACAGTCCACAGCAACAAGCCCATCCCATAGCAGCAGAAGGCACAGCTCTTCCCATCAGGGAGTCCAAGGGTATCAGCAGGAAAAAATAAACTGTCCATTCAGCAAGACAGAATTTATAGCATCATATCAGTTTAAGCATTATGCACCCCCTCAGGGTGTCCACAATTAACAGCAAGACCACTGAGTCAAGCAACATTGAACAGCAGAATTATTTTCAGCCTTCAATTAAAAAAAGACAAGCAAACAAAGCAACCAATGCAACTTACTATGCTAGAAGTTACTTTGTCACTGTGAAGAAAGTGACAAGTAAATGTTTTAATTTCAATGTTATAAGAAATCAAGGCTCTATATAATGTTTAGTTATGCTAGCAGCATTTGGAAGAGTTAAGCAGTTGTGCAGTTAACAATACAAAGAAATAACATTGTTGCTTTATTTCTTACATTTTTTTTTTCACCTATTAAGATTTTGAATTGTTTCTGTCGCTAACAGCAGCACACTTTTAGGTTGTACTGTACTTAAGAGCATGGATATACTGATACTCTGAAACAGCAACAGTAATAAGACAGAAAGAAAGAAATCAAATAGCAAGTTATAGTAAATACAAAGTATATGTGGCAGAGGAGGAACAGATAAAAGAAATGTAAGCAAAGACAAACCTGAAAATATAACACATTAGAATTATTCATAGGTTTATCAGGGGAAAAAGAGCTGATAGGCTATCACTAATATCTTTATGTAACATTCTTACAAGTCTAATAGAAGCATGATGGGAACTGGAAACATGATTATGGCTGCTGTTTGAAACCTTAATATAAACATGAATAAGATATAATGAAATTACATGGGTAGAAAGAGTAGAAGAAACAGCACAGACACAGAGATTTAGAAAAATTATTTACAGGAAAATGCTGAGTAAACTGACGATGTAGGGGTACATTATGCTGTAACAATATGAAATGAGCAGACAATACGATCGAATACTTAATGACATCAAGAACAGCTAAAACTGAAAAAATGTTCAGAAATGTTGATGGCCTTTTTAATAAACCTAAAAATGAGGACTTTGAGCCCTAAATAAAATTTGACCTTCTGACTTTACAAGAAGCTAGGATAATGATAATTTTCTGTTGTGAATTCAAGATTCTAAATATTACAATCAGGAAAGAAAAGTAAACGTTTTAGTTCATGCTATATCAGGTTTGGCATTTTTAGTAAACATAAGAAAGAATATTTTAAACTGTAAGAAAGGCTGATGTTTATTTTGATTCAATTCATAATTAACAGGGAGAAATCGCAAATGCATATAAATATATATATATATATATATATATAGAGAGAGAGAGAGAGAGAAATATAAATATGAAGCATACAATTTAAGAAATGTAACTAGACAAAATCATTTCAAGCAATAATCAATGAAAATTACTGGTAGTCAGAGATTTAAATAAATAAATAGGGCCTTATAAAGATTATACTAACTACTTACAAATCAAAAGAATAGCTTATCTGCTGCTCAAATAGTTAAGCCTGTCAAGAACTGTAATGAACATATTGAAAAGTACAACAATATGACTTTAAATGGCAACAATAGTCTATATAATGAAGGATGTATTATAAAACTAATATATATTGCAGACTATCCACAGAACTATAAAAACAAGACTGGACAGTGACCATCAACCATTAACACATAATTTAAAAGTTAAAAATCTGACAGAAGATAACTTAGACAATAGCCTAGTCAAACTAAGTTCATAGAAATATGGAAAATAAAAACAATTACCATTAAAATATATTTTGGAAAAAAGTCAACAAATAAAGGAATGCTAAATAAATATTTCAAAGAGATAAGGATAAATGTTGAAATATCATATATATATCCCCCAAGATATATCATACATAATACTGGAATTTAAAAACATTATTGTAAAAAGTAAGCAACCTTAAACCTACAAAAGTGTCTGAATAAAAAGAATAGTATTATCTCCTTTTAATTAAAATTTCAAAATGGAGTTGGAAAATGAATAGAGATGAAAGATGCATGACTATTCAGAAAAAAATACAAAATATGGAGTAAATGATTGCGAAATGCAAATGTGAATTAATGCCCTAAGCTGTACACAGTAATAATAGTTGAAATTTCTGGAAGCTAATATCCCTTGGGAAGAGGAGTAATGATTGTATCACAAATAGTATATAAGAAATAAGGAATGGCTGACATATTTTTGGAAACATTAAAAATGACTACCAAAATGGAAAGATAAAAATGCAAAATAGTGAGAAAACATTTCCAAAGAATTTTTTTTCCATCGAAGCAAAACAGTCAAAATTATAAAGTCCCTGAACTGAAATCCATAATTAATGAGATGTGTAATGTTTTAAGAGCAACTAGGATAAACTCAACAGCTGTTACATTTTTGAAATGTCTTGAACTTTTAGCCTTTCCTAATACATAGAAAGTTATCATCATTGATCCATTTTTAAAAGAGGTTATAAAAAAGATACACTGATGTCATAAAAGGGTTCTCATCCAGGAAAAAAAGAGGTCATTGTTCCCCTCTATTCAACACTCATTAGACCCATTATCGAGTACAACACCTCTTTTGGAATGTACCTCACAAGACATCTGCAGCAGCTGGAAAGGCCACAGAAGTACCTCACAAAGAGGATTACTGGCCTCAAACAAATTCCCTAACTGACCGCCTCAAAAAACTCCAGCTTTACTCCGTAGCATATTGCCTACTCCGAGATGATCTCTGCCTAACATATAAAACTATGTCAAACCCAGAGCTGTTGGACATGCTACACCTAAAGAAATCCCAATCCCTCCGAGCTACATGCTCTAGGGACCAGAACCTTGTCACCACAATAAACAGGACATGCTGGAGGGATAGATTCCTGCCCCAGAGACTTCCCATACTCTAGAACAGGCTACCCATCTATGTCAAGCAAAGTTCTTCATTAGCACTCTTCAAGAAAAATCTTGATGAGTGGATGGGAAATAGGAAATACACCCCGGGGATCACTTCTGTGTCTCTGCTCGACAGTGGCACAGGTAAATAACTTTCTTTGGTGGCGTAAGCCAGGGAACCTTGTTGGTTAGGCTTATGTAGGCCCTTGGGTCGATAGCCTAGTACCTACCTATGAATCTATGAACCTATGTATCACCTTGGTAAATGATTGGTGTGTTTGTGCATGAACAGGTGTGTACACGTGTGTGTGTGTGTGTGTGTGTGTGTGTGTGTGTGTGTGTGTGTGTGTGTGTGTGTGTGTGTGTGTGTGAGAGAGAGCATGCACGCATATATATATATATATATATATATATATATATATATATATGTGTGTGTGTGTGTGTGTGTGTGCACATACATCTAGATGCTAGGTATAATCTCCACGGCATTTTATCACATTCTACAAAAACAACATCTGACACCATAATAGCTATATGAGTTATGGTAGGTAGTTTTATGCGTTGATATTCTAGCGAGTATCATTAGTTATCTGACTGCTGCACAGGGTCTCACATATTAGTGCAGTGGTGAAACGTTCTTCATATAGGTATATCCATTTTCTACTACAAAAGTCAGTGTTACTGTTGTTTCTTAAATGCTGTCATGTCTGTAGTAGTCTGCAGCCCATTGTATACAGTAGCACATACAGGGAAGTGATCTGCCAGTGACCAGTACAGTCAGGCCTTTGGAGCACTGATTTTCATTAAACTCTGTCTTGTCTATTGTACAGTCCTCAATATATCACTCCATGCTTCAGAATTTCTTCTCAATGGAGAAAGGAATCTAGGAATGTGACAGAGTTGAGTTTGTCAACAAAGGTGTATAAGGGACATATACATTTCCTGCACAGGTGTGGTATATGTCACTGGTGAGTTTAAATGGAACGGGATGCATTAGGGCTGTACTGATGATATAAAGGGGATATGGCAAATATATTCTCTATATTATGGGACGAAAACTCTGTTAAGGCAGTTTGGGAAAAAAAAACATGGGAAGGTTAAAATTTTTTTCTCCAAACATCTTTATTGAATTATTACTTGTGCCATGGGCAAATTTGCATTCATATAAAAATAATCAAACTATATTAACATAACAAACATTATACTTCACATATATTGCTATATATCATATAACCTAAGCAAAACTACAGAAATTATTAAATTCCTGCCTTTTTTTAAGCAAGAAACATCTTTATTAAACTATCACTTACTACATAGGCAATCATACATTTATATAAATTAAAACAATAAGTGAGAAGGTCACTGAAAAAACAATCAGTAAAAACCAAATGAAAACTCCATCAAAGATAGAACTTCCACTGAGTTCCACTGTTCATAAGGGTCATTTGCTTATATCCCATGTTCCTCTGATACAAGATGTTTGGGAGGTCACTCAGTGGAAGTTTTAGCTTTGCTGGAGTTTTCATTTTTTTTTACTGATTGGTTTTTCAGTGACCTTCTCACTTATTGTTATAATCTGTTGTTTGGGATATTTTTGCAGTGGCCCTAATGATAATGGACATCAGCTGAGTATAACAGTCCTGTGTTTCTTATGCTTTGTCAAACACTCTGCTTGTGCTGTGCTGACAAGGTCATAACAAGGCTGAAAAATGCATATCCACAGCAAGTGGGGTTTGGCTTTATTGACCTGAAATTATCCATTAAACTGACGAAACAAATCATGGGCATTCAGAATCACCAATTAGCTGAAACACCTGATGTTCATAAAGGTCATTTGCATATATCCCATTTTCCCCTGATACAAGAGGTTTGGGAGGTCACTCAGTGGATGTTCTAGCTTTGCTGGAGTTTTCATTTGGTTTTTACTGATTGGTTTTTCAGTGACCATTTCACTTATTGTTTTAATCTGTTGTTTGGGATATTTTTGCAGTGACCCTAATGATAATGAACATCAGCTGGGTATAACAGCCCTTTGTTTCTTATGCTTAGTCAAACTCTCTGCTTGTGCTGTGCTGATGAGGTCATAACAAGGCCGAAATATGCATATCCACAGCTAGTGTGGTTTGGCTTCATTGGCCTGAAATTGTCCATTAAAATAATGAAACAAGTCATAGGCATTCAGAATCGCCAATTAGCTGAAACACCTGATGTTCCTAATGGTCATTTGCATATATCCCATGTTCCTTTGATACAAGAGGTTTGGGAGGTCACTCAGTGTTAGTTCTAGCTTTGCTGGAGTTTCCATTTGTTTTTGTACTGATTGGTTTTTCAGTGACCTTCTCCACTTATTGTTATAATCTGTTATTTGGGATATTTTTGCAGTGGCCCTAATGATAATGGACATCAGCTGGGTATAACAGCCCTGTGTTTATTATGCTTTGTCAAACACTCTGCTTGTGCTGTGCTGACGAGGTCATAACAAGGCCGAAATATGCATATCCACAGCTAGTGAGGTTTTGCTTTATTGGCCTGAAATTGTCCATTAAAATGACGAAACAAGTCATGGATATTCAAAATTGCCAATTAGCTGAAAAACCTGATGCTCATAAGGATTATACGATTATTTAAGGAATAGTAGTATTATTATAACCTACCTTGAGAGCCCACTATACAAGGAAGGAGTATTGTTACACTACTAAGACATTAAACTGACTTTATGGTATGCACTGCCCCTGTATCAACAACTTGGGTAAAGAAACAAAATAAAAACACTCAAGAAATTCCTTACCTCTCTGCTTGACTGGAAAAATTTGTGCTTGATGCTAACCTAGAAAAATACCAAAAAAGTATTAGGCCAGCAAAGTATTTCTAATATATGCAACTATTATTTACAATTAAATAAAATGAGACATTTAGACAAGATCACCTAATCTAACAGTATATATTTCATACTTGTTTCTTACTGAATGTCATTTTCAAATAAGGATTACCAGAATTTAATCAGCTGTCATTTATTAATCAGTGTATGGGTCTTTGCATATTGCAAAACATCAGAAATGGTAGTTTGTGATTCATAAAGAGTGTATCACATAAATCACAAAGTCAAACCTGGACAGATGTTGCTTGTTCACCACATTGTTCACCACAGAAATCTCATCAGTAGAGGGATATACAAATTATGACATGTACAGCTGATATCACAGTGATAGGGGCAGCTTGGCCTCTTGGCCTGCAGTAGGAATTCTGCACCTGCACCCTATGTTGCACAGTTAATCACATAATAAGATAATAGTTACAGGATTGGTTTGTATAGCCACGACAGGGTGCAGAGCTGAGATTCATGGGAATGTCATGCTGCAGAAAATGTGACAGCAATAGTATGTTATATCTACCTCGAGAGTCCACTATGAAAGGAAAAAGTATTGTTACAGTACTGATGACTTAAACTGACTTTATGGTATGCATTGTCCCTGCAGCACCAAATTTGGTCATGAAAATGTGATCTGTAACATTTTTGATAGCATTTGTTGATCAAGAGGGTATCGCTGAACTGTCACAAATCCATATCATTATAAAATGATAATTTGTAGCCAGTAATTATCTATGGCACAGTCTTTCCCAGACATATGCCATATAGCAGTAGCTTGTGCTGCACAGTTTGTGATTATGAACAAATTTCAGGATATAATTAACTGTATTTGCCAATACTAAATCTGTATTTTTTTCACCTGGAACCTTGGCTAATGATTCTACTTTATACACCACATTAGACGATTTGTTCTGTGGCCACAGAAGCCATGCATTACCCAACTGGGCAAGAGCTCTACAGCCCATGTGTTCACAGATGTGAGTCCAGATAAGCTTTCTTTGTTGAGAGCCAGGTGGTAAGAAGTGGGCCAGCGTGTTTGTCTTTGGCATGCTGTGCCCACTCCCCTTTGGGAGCATCACCAGTGATGGCTCTGCCAAGCCTACCATTAAAGTCCTCAAGTTTAAGTGTGACTCTGTTTGCCACATTTACCTCTGCATACTGGTGCTAAACACCGTGACAACATGGGCTCAGCTGGCACAGACTCCAGACTGGTGAGACATTAGCAGCCACTCACTTTCAGTCTCCCGGCCAGCTCCTACAGGTGACCAAGTCACTAACTGACCTCAGGTCTCTTGTGTTGTTATCAATAATTTCTCTCTCTTTGCTCTGAAGCTGGCTCCATGCTACACCTATTTTTGAAGCTCATGGATATTATGCATGCACTGCCTGACTACCTATAATGGGATGGAGCTGGCAAATGGTCATTTTTTTTAATTAGCAGTTGAAACGTGCTATTTATTTATATGTGTACTAGTGGTCCAGGTGTGATACTTCTGCAAACACTGAGTTATGTGCATGCAGTGGCTGTGGGAGAGGACATGATATACTAAGGATGTGTACTGCTTTTAAAGGCCTAGTGTGCACCGAGTCTTGAGGTATTGTGCAGCATTCACATATCTGGTGCTGGTGATTATTCTGGCACATTCCTATGTGTTCTCAGTGCTCCTATGCCCATTAGATCACAGTTGTATACCTCTGATCTGTTGTTTTGACTTAATCATCCTGTTTTGTTCCTGGACTAAAACGCTGAGTTTGTACCACAGTGGGATGTACTGAGCACCAAGAAAGATTCTCTGCATCCTGCATCATACATAAAATGGGTTCTGGCTTTTGGTCATGTACTTTGTACAGATCTCTACTAAACTTCAGAATTTAGAAGGGTATGCAAGGGACATTTGTTTATGTTCTGACATTCTGAGGGCACATTTACAGAGCATGCCCAACACGTAATTGCTTTCTAGACACTGCTGAACTAGTTTTGTAACTTCAGATATATGACATCTGGGAGTAGTTTATCAAGTTTGTACCTCAACTTGAGTGACAAAAGTCAAGGTATGCAGGCAGCCAGGCAGTTTCTTCTGCGGCAGATACTCTACAGAGTAGTGCAATCATTGCCATGAACCTGTTGCCAAAGCTCCTGAGCAATGTCAAAGTCAGATCCCTTTAGGTTTGTATCACTGGATGTTCTGGTGGGCTGCCTAGACAGCTGATTTTTCATATCTGCTTATGATGCATGTGGTCTCCATATCCAATCCTCTGTCACTGGTCATTTCATGCATAGAATGGAACAGGTCACTGAATGCCTCTTTGCTTTTCCTCACCATGAGGCAGTACAGGGGGAAGCAACCTGCTGTTTTGCATGATGTTGTTGTTGGGGTCACAGATTGTGTAAAGCCAATATCAGCTGATGGACTTCAGCAGTAGAGTGACCTGACTTGCATTAGTGGATCAGGCACTGGGGCAGCTTCAGTGTAAGATATGGAACAGGCTTGACCCATCCGGGGGGGGGGGGGGATTTTACAAGCACTTTGGCATGTATCTGTCCAGATTCATGAAACAACTGGAATGCCCACAGAGATACCTTACTGAAAAGATAAGGCATAAACAACATGTCCTACATGGACCTGCTCAAAGCGCTGTCACTATACTCGGTATCCTACAGACTGCTAAGAGGTGGCCTGTATCTGGCATAAAAAACATCCTCTGACTTAATACTGATGAATTTAATGTACATCAAAAAGTCAAATGTCATCAGAAACACTCAGTCAAAGGATCTGAACCTCTTCAGCAACATCAACAGAATGGTTTGGAGGTACAGGTATATCTCATAGAGGATACCGCTGCTCTGTAATGGACTCCCCATCCACATAAAACAAAGTTCATCCCTGTCAATATCCAAGTGCAACTTGGATCTGTGGGTAGGAAACAGAAAAATTACACCAGGATTGTCCCCTGTACTTCTAACAGACAGAGGCAGCTCCTAAATGTGTTTTACCATGCATGGATCCCCAAAAATTATCCATGGTATAATCACAATAATTCTTATTAAGGGTAATATACATTTATCAACCATGAGATGAGTAAACTCAATCTCTAACCAAATGGGATAGGTTCATTTGAGCATAAAAGTAAAGTTGCTAGGCATGAAATGGTCCAGAAGGACAGCTGGTCTAGTACTTACCCATGAATCTTTGAACCTATTTGGTGGCTTCCAGATGCTGGTTCTCTTCAGACATAGGGCTGTTACCCAAAACAGGTCATCAGTTAAGAAGAGACAAGGACATGGTCTGTAAAGCTAGTAAAAGTAGTAGGTCAGGAGGGGTGTTTATGTGAGACCATGTATGCTGTCACATAGGGGCATAGGTAGCTTCTGTAGTAATGCAGATGCTCACATCACCACCAAAGGGAGGTGTTAGGGACATATAGACACACTCCTTTTATCTGCTTGGAAGTTGGATGTGCCTTAGATTGATCTCAACTGATGGGGGTCAATGGACTCCTGATGCTCCTACCCTGAATGAAAATGAATGGACAACAGAAATCCTGCCACACTGCAGAACAAATTGTCAACCAGTAGTGACATTATAGCTAGTAGGCACAGGAGTATAAGTGTGATATAAAATACATCTGTTTTGAAGTTCTGCTATTTAATGTTGTCATTACTTTGTATTTGTCTTTATTGCAACTTATTTGTATATAAAAATGGTCCTTAGCAATCTAGTCTACTTATCTATAAAAAATAGAATAACAAAAAATGTTCATGAATGGGGCGAGGGGGGAAGAAAAACAGGAAAGCACTTCAGGGCAATGTAAAGATGTAATATTCAGAGTAGGACTGTATATGCAGGGGGGAAGAAAAACAGGAAAGCACTTCAGGGCAATGTAAAGATGTAATATTCAGAGTAGGACTGTATATGCAAGGAACACATTTCATTAAAAGTCTTAAAGTGAGAAGATTCAAAAATGTGTGTACTACATTAAAGACTGATTTAGCAACAAAGTATGCAACAGGTTATCTTATTAGGATCCCAGAAGCAATCACTAGGTGTACTGCAACATAAGTGAGAATGAAGGAGTTATCGAATGGTGGCTTATTAGTCTAGATTAATGACAACATACTGCTGCAATGTTCATTAGCAATACAGCTACATGCTTTTTCATGTATCCTAGTAAAACAATCAATTCTATATAGTCTATATATATATATATATATATATATATATATATATATATATGTATATGTATATATATATATATATATATATATATATATATATATATATATATATATATATACCTACACATATCTATATGTAAATATATATATGGGTCTACTTTAAAGGATCAAAATTTCAGAACATTGAACCTCTGATCAATGAAGATAATTGAAGACCAGAGGATTGAAGTTCTGAAATATCAAACCTTACAGAAAAAAAAATCTACAAAGCGAAAACTTCTTATTTCATGTTTTGCAGGGGGCAAGCCCCCCTGCACACCCCACTACTTAAATATACCAACTCTGAGATCACATTACAGTGAAGAGAATGGTAAAGATCCCATTCCACACTGAACGGCGATCTCCATTCACAAAGTTCAATATATCAAAGCTTCAATCATCTGGTCTTCACAGAACAGTGATTCGATGTTCTAAACTTTTGATCCTTTGAAGGGGATCTCTCTCTCTCTCTCTCTCTCCCTCACTATATATATATATATATATATATATATATATATATATATATATATATATATATATATATATATATATATATATATATATATATATATACACACACACACACACACACACACACACACACGCACACGCACACACACACACAGCATGACTGCTTGACAACGCAAAAGAATAACACAGAAATGGGAGAAAAAAGAGTGAATACGCAAATGAATTACAAACAAAAATAGCAACTAACTCACAAAACATTGATAACCTGTCTTCCACTATTTTGTATCTATTCTTTCTTCACCAGGTTAGTCACACTAGGCTAGTGGCCTCTTTTCAGGGGAGACCAGAGGTCATATTTATACTATTAGGGGAAATATGGCCAGGGTATCAAGAAACTTACCATGATCTTTTCAAAAGGTGATGTGGGAACTATTACATCCACCTGAGCTACCACAAGTGCAGCATCTCCCCACACCAACCCTTATGCTGCACTGCAATGAGGCAGTCCATCGACCTCGTGTGGGAATACAGCCCAGAGTCTTCTGCATCAATGAGAAGTGAGCTACCTATTATGCTATCTGTTGTGCTACTGACACTGTAAATTACACTGTCAGTAAACCACAGCTATAAAACCCACATTGAGAATCATCTGAATAGTGGTGCTGTTACAGAAAGGATTTGTCATAAAGTAATGTTGAGACTCAGGGTTATGGACAAGGTAGGGTGAGGTCCAGGTTTAGGGTTTGCACACGTGAGTAAGGGTGGGAAGGAGAAAATGTGTATGTAGTGTTATACATAGTATATAACTGGCTCATTTACTTTGTAGGATTTATAGGCAGAGAGGTCAGTATGTGTAATCGCTAGAATTTAGATTAGTGTTTAATTAATTATTTAATGGAGTCAGTTATTGGAAAGGGTGTGTTTAAAAAATGGATTAGCTAAAGCAACATTTTTACAAAACCAGTTCCTTATGGTTTGGATTGGAGTCATGGGAAGGAAGAGCTGTAACTGATATTCATGAATACTAATGAAAATAATCCATTTGGGACAGTCAGCTAATTGGCCTGGGGACTGTCTGAGGTAAAGATTTCTGGAGATGGATAATGGAGATCCAAGGGGACCCTTTCTAAAAGCTGTGTGTGTGCCCTAGACTCAGAACTAAAAGTTCTGTCTTTTATTATTCTGTAGAAGATCGATTATGCTCTTTGGAGTTATATAGAATGATTCTCTGTAATATTGTGAGATTACAAGTCAAGTTGTACTACATGTTTTACTGTATCTGCACATACATACTCATACATAAATAAGCACACACATATATCATATGTATCAAATTATTATATACATATACATATATATATATATATATATATATATATATATATATATATATTTATAGGTGTGTGTGTGTGTGTGTGTGTGTGTGTATACACATATATATCTATATATGGGTCCCTTCAGAGTATCAGAATTGCAGAACATTGATCTTCTGATCATCGAGGACCAGAGGATCGAAGTTCTGCAACATTGAACTAAAAAATAAAAAACTAAAACATGAAAACTTATTTCACGTTTTTGCTGAGGGCAAGCCCCTCTGCACCCCCACACCCACTGCTACTAAAATATACCAACTTCAAGATCGCACTACAGTGAAGAGAATGGCACAGAATGGGTAATGTACTGTTCTCTTCACTGTAGTGCAATCTCGGAGTTGGTATATGGGTCTACCTAAAACAGCTTAAACTACATAATAACAGCAGCAAAAATATCAGTAGCAAAGACATCTGAACTCCAAAATATCTAAACACAAAATATCAACAAAATCTAACCACTTCCAAAACACAATGTTTTAAAGGAGAACAAGCCCCCTGCCAAACTCGGTCAACTAAACAGATTGAACAAAGATCTTTTAGGCCAAATGCAGTCCATCTATATATATATATATATATATATATATATATATATATATATACACACACATGTACATATGGAAAGAGAGAGAGAGAGAGATAAGAACCACACATTATACCAAAATAAGTACATTTGTACATTTGGCTTGATTCTATAATTTTAGTAAGTTAAATGAACATATATAGCAGTGTTATCTGGTGGCCAGAATTTATTTTTTAATTTATTTCCTCCTGGCTTGAAAATTTTATCACTTGAGCTTTGTTCTTATGATGAAACCCGGTCAGTCAGAATTATACCTGTCTTTATTTCCCAGTTCAAGGTTTTGTCAACTTAATTCATAAAACGTAACAGTGATGAAGCAAATGTGGAGTTTTGTTATTAGTTAATGTGAATACCTTCACTGCATCTGCATCAATTCATATTTTTTAAAAACACTCATAAAACACTGCAAAATTATTTCATGTTTATGCTGATGCAGCAATTTCCTACCAGTTTATTTCTCTAATGTTAAACTTTCTTATTCTACCACTCTGTACCAGAATGTTAGAAAAGAAATTGTTAATATGAAGACATTTACGACATTTTAGTCAGAATTTACATTTTAAAATAATCATCTTAATGTCAAGTATAGAAATGACTTGTTAAGCATTTTCATTTTAGAAGGGCATATGCAGTTATTTCTCTGCAAGGAGTGATGGTATTTATGCAGATTTCCCATCAGAATTACAATACCAAATTAGCGATTCTTGTTTAAACAGAAATGATTTAATGTTGGTTAATTGGCAGGGAAATTCATGCTGCATAAAAAGTCTAATGTAATATTTTGTAAACGCAGCATTAAATCAGACATCATTAAGTAATATGAATCTCTCTTGCCAAGTTATGACAGTTCAGCATAATTCCTACTCGATAATTATTCTATCTGAATATTTATTTTATTAAGGTCACCATAATTGTAATAGTTCTGATAAATATAAAACTGGGCTTCTGCTAACTCTTTTATATGAATTAGTGCATGTGTTAAATATGTTTATACATTTCAGAATACAGAATTAGACTTGTAAATACTTAGATTTCATTACATTTAATAACATTGTTTTTGTCTTGAAAAATATTGGTTTATCTTTTCAGTGGCTGCAATTTTTGACACAGCAGTGAATTTGGCCAGGTACTTTTTGCACTATTTCATAAAAATACTCTAGCTTAGTTTTTTACTGTTAATAATTTTTGACAAAGCGATGCTTGTGTAAGGGTGCTTTTGGCACTATTTCATTAAAAATTGAAACAAATTATATAATATGTTTTTTTCTTAACATAGTTCATGTTACAGCAGCATTAACAATTTCTACAATGCACATTTATTAGGGGTTAATCAACACACAGGATATAAATAAAATATGCACATTATACAATTAAGTGTTGTTAAAACTAATTCTCTTGGGATGAATATCGTGGGCTAGCAAATTAACGCAAATGGTGTTATTGGACTGCAGCCCCCCCAGCTGTAAAAAAAAGAAAAAACAAGATAAAAATAATTAGTGAGTCCCGGAACTCTGCGCATGCATGCGTGCTCGGAACTCGAATCCCAGAACTCTGCGCATATGTACATACGTGAACTCAAATCCAGACTGCTGTTTAACCAATTTGGATTAGGAAAGAAGGCATCAGTCTAAAGATGCACCAGAAGTCAATGCAGTTACAAATAAATTCACTGAATATGTTTGGGGGCTGTATTCCCCCATTATTGCCTTTGTCCAGGTGTTTTGTGCTAAGAGGTTGAGAGTTATGGTGAGAATTAATTCACTAAATGATAACCATTTAAGTTTTAGTCTTCCTGTCTTTCAAAAAACAGCTGATTTGGCATAGTGCTATGTTCCTCTTCCTGTACTGCACAGGGTCCTGGGTTTAAGACTTGTCAGTGAAAATGCAAGGTGGTAGCACAGCATTTTATTCTAGCAACTTTCCAAGATTATACAAGCAATGTTTAAAATGTGTCCCTGGTTTTTGGGCTTTTGTCCCCCCCAAATAAATTTTGGCTTTTTCCAGATTTCTTGTGCTCATGTGGTGCAAAGTTGAGAGATACAGTTGAGTGTTGAGTGGATTTTACAAGGAGCTATGAGCTTCAGGGGAAGAGAAGCTTAGTGATGCTTATGCTGAGTCTGCTTGCACTGTTAATAGCACAACAGGTAGTGTACTTGTCTTTGATGCAGAAGGCTTTGGGTTGTACTCCCACACTATGTATATGTATTGCTGATACTACACTGTGTTGTACTTTTAAAGGGTGTGGATGTTGCAGTCCTGAGAATGTCCTGTTTGGTAGAGATACATAGTAACTATGAACCTGTTCAGTTTGCCATCCATTCCCTATTGCAATATTACTAGCTTATCATTTTTTATGTAACATAGGCAATTTATTCCTCAAGGGCAACAGGCATTTTATTTCTAGATGAAACAATGAAATATAAACTTGTCTGCTAGCAGCAGCCTCTTCATTAGTTACTCTTAGATCTCTTTAATGTGGAATTATTTAGATGACTTTTACTTCTGCAGAGATTGTGCATATTTACTGATACTGGTGGATTGTAGACGTTTGAGTAGACTTTTATGATGGAAGTGTTCTGAATTGGGGATTTTTGTCATTAATGGTGCAAGCATTTTGTTTCATTGTTTACTGGAAAAATGTTCAAAACAATAAATTTAAAATGCCCTCTAACAACTGTACTGTATTATACAAGGAATATAATTTAATACAGTCAGAAAGGTGTATCAAAACACAATTATGTTTCATGCGCAAGGGGTGTATGATTTGAAAATAGCCCAAAGATAGTCTTTATCTGCCACTGGTCAGATGTATTTTCTTTAAATGTGGGTTTCAATGCTGTTTCAATAAATGCGAGTTTCAAGTGCAGAGAAGTGTTAATGCTAATGCTATTTCATTGTGAGACTGCATTACTTTCTTTAGCAGATGTCTATTAGTGTTTGTGCTGTAAAATGTAAAATAAAACTTTTAAATGAAAATCAAATCATCTTAAAAGTAAAGTAGTATGCACATTATAGTGTTTATGGTAAATTGGGTGAAATAGCTAAGTAATAGGACACTGGAATGGCTGCAAGGGGGAGGCCCCATTTGACCATGATTTTGTATGGGTGGAATGGTGGCAAACTCAAAGACAGCCCTGGCTGAACTATACCTCTCAACTGTCCTGATTTTCACAGAATGAATAGATTTTTGCTTCTTATTTTTGGTTTGTTCCTCATAAAATTTGTGGTTTTCTGGCAAATTATTTAGGAATGAAGTCACTAAATAATGACAGACACTGAGTTTCACACTTCATACTCTTCATAAAAATGCATGCTATTCTATCAACTGTCTAAGTTTATATAAGACCAATTTTTAGTACTGTCTGTATGTTCCCCCACTATATTTGCCTTGTCCAAATTTCCTGCGTTAAGAGGTTGAAAGGCAATTTTGGAAGAAAATGTGGAGGGTTTACAATTAATACATAATTGTAATGATCAGAGTTATAGATTGCTTTTATTTCAGAAATCTATGTAGGGTGTCTTATTTTGTCAGCTGCTCGACTAAACAGTACTAATATTAAAAAAGTGCCCCTTCTTTGGCAGGTTTCCAGCTGTATTGTGTGGCTATTTTGTATTTTTGCATCACATTTTTGGTCCGTTTTTCATAATAATTGTAGTTTTCTGGCAAATTAGTGGCGAATCATTAAAGACTGAAGTTAGAAAATAATGACAGACATTTGAGTTTCAGATTTCATACCCTTCAGAAAATTCATACTAATGCAATAACTACTATTCTATTATCTTTCTAAGTTTATAAGAGCAATATTTAAAAATTGTCCTTATTTGTGGGCCTTTGTCCCACTTCTATTTATGGCTTTGCCCAGATTTCTTGCTCTGAGGTTGAGAGACATGACAAATGTGCCAGGGCCATCACCATCAGCCAGAGACATTTCAAATTGTGACATACATTTTGCACCCATCGACCCCAATGTAGTGTCACTGGATGTGTCCAAGCAAGGCAAGGTGTAGTTATGCAGTGTAAGTGTGCAGAATATTCCCCCATCCAAGGTAGACACAAGTACTACAGTGGCTTTTCATCTGTCTTTGATTTTGCAGAATGTTCTGGTTTTCTGTCATATTTTTATACTGTTGATGCATCCTTCTTATTATTCAGAAAATGCATGTTGTTGCACTGCCTGTTGCTCTGTGTTTAAGTAGCAATGCTTTAATGACCATCAGGTAAGCTTGTCTGAGATTGTAAGATGCAAGTAAGATTTAATAAGCATACTGTTAAAGAATTACCAACACTGAAAGACTTTTTGTTGTTGCCATGCAGAGAATATTTGCATAACTAGATAATGTATAAGCCTTAGGTATTGAATGCATATGACAGTACTTGTAAAAAAGGATAGGATTACAGTATTTTTCAGAAGCTCATTACATTTGTTGGAGACTTGCAGTCATCTTTGCAGGCTTTACCTGTAAACTAAACAGAATGCCAATCTATCATGTGTGGTCCATAACCTGTGCAGTAATCCTTTAAGCAAATTATCTTGAGCTTGTTTCTTGTTTGCTGTTCATTTATTACTTTGATCGTGTTTTCTCCATGAAAAAAGTAGATAGTTGTTGTCAGGCAGCTGGTCTTTTTTAGATAAGAAACATTTTTACAAGTGGGGGTATCACAGATATTGCTACTTTCAGTAAGTTACTTGGTACTTTTATAAAGTTGAATATAATTTATAATTAGAACTGCAGTGCAAGGAGAAGTGGTTTGAATTAAGGGCTGTGTATATTTTTATACTTGATTTTGACTGACATTCCAGTAATGTATTTAAAAAGTAATTTATTTTTTCATGCCTCACAACTTTTTTCTTTTCATCTAGATATTAAGTAAGCTGTCATGTAGCCAATGCATTGAATATTTTTTCTTCTACACTTCATTTTGTCTTAAGTGAACTCTCCTAATGATGGTTTGGCACCCAGGGCAGTGTATTTAATTAAAGTTCCAGTTTTTGTGGTTTTGAGCATAGCTCTGCCCCTTTCTAGTTGTTCACACCCCTTCCTGTGGGCCCCACCCATCAACTGTCTCCTGCAGCCCCCCTTTGATTAGAAGTCACTAGCCGCCACTGGCTTACAAAGAAAGTTAATTCTCTATACCTTAAACAAAGGCAATCATCTCTCCTTGAAAATCTCAATACTTTCTGGAAGGAGGTAAAACTAGACAGTATGAAGGAAAAGCTTGCACTGACATTACTTTGTCTTATGGAAATCAGTTAACAACATCCTTTTCAATGGTGGCAAAAGTATTTGAACAAAAAAGTTCAGCATGTAACTAGAACATAATAAGCCCAGAAATCAAGTACAGGGATATACAGATGAAAATAATTTTGAATTGGCAATCAATTTTTTTTCAGTCTGTCACATTTAGACAGATACGTCCAATAGCAGAAATAAATTTCAAACCACTGCAAAACAGGTTTTATGGGCTGCTGTGACATTGTTATTTTGTGCTATTTCCATATGTAATTAGCATATACTTTGTTATAGGCTTCTTCCTGGCCTGTAGAAATCACCTATCATTTGTCATTTTCCTAAAGCTAGACATCCAAGTGTTTTATTGACAAACAGGCCAACTTGCATACATTCCCACTTTCAAAGGTATTTGAGAGAGTGGTGTGTGACCTGGAGAGAAACTGATGTGACCTACACAGGCTTTTATATAAACAAAAATGTGACTTTTATAAAGGTTGTTGAATAACTACTTGACTACTCACAAATATTTCTAATCATATGGACTCTGAAAATTTTTCAGGAAACAATTTACATTGACCTAATGAAGTCCCTTGCTTCAGGCCAGCTCTGGGGTGCTGTGAGATAAAACCCTGCATATAGCTGTAAACAATGCAGCATTACATTTGCAGATAATACAATCAAGTAGAGTATTCTGCATACTCAATCAACCAATACAACCAATACATCACACAACATGCATGCTTTGTAACAGTATACCTAAGTAAATGCATTATTTTTAGTTCGAAAGGCATTGGAGATAGTTGCTTGCTAAGTGTACATATGCAAAGCTTTAGTCACATTGTAGTTAGGTAAGGAAATATCTGAAAGGAAAAACTAAGGTCAAAACATAGGTTAGGAGTGATGAAGAAATCGGCAGTGGATAGTAACAACTTGCTGGAGAATAATACAATTAACTGCTTTTTCTAAGAGGTTGGTTCTGGTGCAGAATATAAAATCATTTTTTTAGGGGTGTTTGCTGGGTGAAATTCATAGCTTTGGTCAGAGTCAAGTGAAAAACATCTAATTTTTATTTAGACTGTCCTTCCTAGTGGAATGGCCTGCCATCTATGATTAAATGCATAGCTTCCGTAAACCAATCTACCCCTGAAGGAATACGGGTAAAACTGAGTGCAGCTGTAGATTACATTTCCTATGGTCTTCTCTAGCTGTAATTTAAACTTGCAAAAAACCTAATTATGACATTTATATAATGTAATAATCCTTTACTAAACCAAAATACTATATAAAATCCATCTTATCTAAAGATCTAACAATAGCACATAGCTGGCTCAGCCAAATAGCTATAAATACAAATTGCAAGAAAGTAATAATGCATGTTCTTTATATAGTAAATATAAACTACTACCAATGTCCTTTCTAACCAGACAATAAATATGTCCAGCACATGGAAGTCCTGAATAATGCATGTTCTTTATATAGTAAATATAAAATATTACCAATGTCCTTTCTAACCAGACAATAAATATGTCCAGCACATGGAATTCCTGAATAATGCATGTTCTTTATATAGTAAATAGAAACTATTACCAGTGTCCTTTCTAACCAGACAATAAATATGTCCAGCACGTGGAAGTCCTGAATAATACATGTCCTTTATATAGTAAATAGAAACTATTACCAATGTCCTTTCTAACCAGACAATAAATATGTCCAGCACGTGGAAGTCCTGAATAATGCATGTTCTTTATATAGTAAATAGAAACTATTACCAATGTCCTTTCTAACCAGACAATAAATATGTCCAGCACGTGGAAGTCCTGAATAATGGATGTTCTTTATATAGTAAATAGAAACTATTACCAATGTCCTTTCTAACCAGACAATAAATATGTCCAGCACGTGGAAGTCCTGAATAATGCATGTTCTTTATATAGTAAATAGAAACTATTACCAATGTCCTTTCTAACCAGACAATAAATATGTCCAGCACGTGGAAGTCCTGAATAATGCATGTCCTTTATATAGTAAATAGAAAATATTACCAATGTCCTTTCTAACCAGACAATAAATATGTCCAGCACGTGGAAGTCCTGAATAATGCATGTTCTTTATATAGTAAATAGAAACTATTACCAATGTCCTTTCTAACCAGACAATAAATATGTCCAGCACGTGGAAGTCCTGAGTAATGCATGTTCTTTATATAGTAAATAGAAAATATTACCAATGTCCTTTCTAACCAGACAATAAATATGTCCAGCACGTGTAAGTCCTGAATAATGCATGTTCTTTATATAGTAAATAGAAACTATTACCAATGTCCTTTCTAACCAGACAATAAATATGTCCAGCACGTGGAAGTCCTGAATAATGCACATTCTTTATATAGTAAATAGAAAATATTACCAATGTCCTTTCTAACCAGACAATAAATATGTCCAGCACGTGGAAGTCCTGAATAATGCATGTTCTTTATATAGTAAATATAAACTATTACCAATGTCCTTTCTAACCAGACAATAAATATGTCCAGCACGTGGAAGTCCTGAAACTGCAACAATAGCCCAGCATGTTTCTTTGTTTTTATAGCTCTCTCACTTCTCCTGAGCATTCTGCACCCAAAATTGATTAAGAAACAATATTTCTATAACACCTATTTGCAAAACATCTAATATCTAATGAAGTAAAATAAGGCCAGTCTGTGCAAGGGAACATTGCTCAAAACCCTTTAGTGTCCTTCTGCCTGTAACAGATATGACCTCAAGAATAAACATGCAGAATGCTTAGCCTGCAAAAAATATAGAATGTAGGTTCCTGTGCAGTCCTACCAAAGGAAACACCACTTTATTACATAAACTATAACAGGGTGCCTTTCTGTTCTCCAGACAAATGTGCTCTACAAATGCATGTTAATTTTCAAGGTTTTACACTTGGGTTAGTGTCCATCCTTAATGAAGCCAACAAACCATAAGGCCATCAAAAACATCACAGATGTGTTTCAGCACTCGTCAATGCCCAACTGAAAGTTTTACAATGGCTTTCTCCAGCTTTGGACAGAGTGTAACAGAATAGCCTGCCATCAGTGGATAAAATATAGCTTCATTAAGTCATTCACATTTATAGCACCAACCTTATTGTCTGTTGCTTGATATCTATCATGTTAGATCTAGAGGCTGCATTGTCTAATTGAAGCCTACAGTGCTTAAAAAGCAAATCACACACTGCACTTTTTCTTCAATGTAACTTAATTGTGAAACTGAATTTGTGGTATTTGGTATCACAATTAAACTGTTTAAATGTGTAATAATTATTTTAATGAAAAGCGAGGTCAAAATCTCTATCACCCATTCTGCTGAAAAGGGTTTTCCTTACATTTAAATTTTCTTTTCTCACAGTTCCAAACAACTGATGTCCAGCTTGCTACCAGTCAAGACTGGGACACCTCATTAATGGACTGTCATTAGGTTTTAGGAATTACACTGGTCTACCTCTCACCTAAAATATTCTTGCTCACTAAAATAATATGCAGAGGCTAGCTATAGATAAATGCAACAATTACATTCCTACTGCTCTATTCTAATTCAGTTAATCTTCAAAAACTTAGTTATTATAATCACAGTGGTGGGATGTGCTAATTCTACTAAGGCGTGTAAGGGTTTTATATTGGCACTGGTGTCTCTTCTTAAAACTTCCTGTTGAATCAATGACAAAAATAAGTATTAAAATTAATTTTAAGTGTATTGATTATTTTACGGTATTTAAACTTAAAAGACTATATTAGTGTACAGTAGTAAATTTTCAACAAGTTGATTCTTTTTTTTCAAATGTGTTTTTATTATAAAAAGAAAGAATTGTTTTACAACAAAATTATGACATATGATAAGACATAAATAGAAGTATGCAAAAAAAAACAACATTGAGGAACTGACAAATACCAAAAACCTAAGCACAAAATAACTATAACAGCATAAAAAAACTATACACTATGTGTATAAAATAAACAAATGCTTGACTACATGAAAATAAAAGGAAATGGGAAGATGAGTCAGGGGGAAAGCAAAGGATAAATGTAGACAGAGATAATGGTGTGATAGTCTTCAATTAATGTGCATGTGTGTTAGAAGAGTGTTGAGTTATTATAAAATTTGTAGGAGTAATTTCACAGTAGTAGTAGTATGGTTATTTTGAGTATAATGTTTATAAAGTATGGGCATGAATTTAAAAATCTTAAGATGTTTATATGTTACATTACTAAACTGTTCCCAATTTAAGGATTTAAAGTCTAACCCCGTGATGTGCAATCTATAGTTTCAAAATGGAAAAGCATTATTATTATTATAAGATTGAATAGATATTTCTATGTGTGTTATTGGAAGGTGTGTGAAGTAAGACTAGCTCCTAAGAAAATGTATCAATTACAGAAATAGTGTATTTGATTCTCTTGAAAAGAGTAGATGATAATGACTTAGTGTATTTGCAGAAGCAAAATGTGTGCAAAATGTTTGATTTATTTACTCACCTCAAGGTTGGGGAGCATGTCTGCTTTCTTGGTAGGAGTAATATAAGTGCTGTTCATAATTATGTAGACTATTTGCAATTAATAGATTTATTAAACTAAAAATAGAATAATTAAACAGATGTTTGGTCATTTGGAATTGCACCCATATGAAGGTCATACTACAGAAAAGATATAGCTGTTATTAAATCTGATATTTAAGGCCATTTTATATGCTATAGATAAAGCTTTGTTCTGCATGAAAGGTAATAGTAGTAATTGTAAAATATGAAGTTTTACATTAAACAAATAAGTGATTTGATTCAAAATTGGTAGGTAACCTTTGGGAGTAATTTTTTCCTAGCAGATTCAGCAGTGAGAAAGGGGTCTTGAATAAATGTGCATACATTTTCCCATTCAGCAGTGGGGATTGATTTAGGCTAATCATACAATTATTCAAATGTAAGTCTGGGTTTAAATTAATAAGTTCAACTAATTAAAAATAATCAGAGCAAGTAATCCAGCTCATTAAATGTTTAAAAGATTGAGCCATATTTAAGAAAAATGCATGTCTTTTCTTGATTTTAATTTCTTGAAAATTACAGGTTAAAGAAGATAAATATGTACACCACATGATAATCAATTCAGGAGTCCATTTAGGTTTTTTGCAGTCCCAATTACTTGCATCCCAAAATCTGATGCAATTACTAAGCAGATAATATAAATAAAAAATGGCAATACTAAACCTCCTGTTTGGGTGCAGTTAGATATTTAATTCTATCAGATTTTGGAAATTAATTTATATGTTGGGGAGGGATCAAAAGTAAAATAGTAATTTAGGGAAAATATTCATTTTAATAATGGCCAATTTGGATAGGAAAGAGAATGTCATATCAGCCAATCTAGTTATATCTGATTGAATATTTTTTGACCTATTCCTCATATCTTGGCTAGTAAAGTTTATCCCTCAGTAATTGAAAGAGTCTTTGATTTGAATGTCTCCTATGATACTGAGGCTAATGGGGCTATGATCCAGATTTCATGTATATAAAATGGATTTATCATTTTGTAACTGGATACCTCTGAGTATAATTTGATAGCTAATAATAATATTTCTGAAGATCTGTATTAGTGTTAGCAATGGGTATATTAACATCATCAGTGTAAGTAGTAAACACATTTTTGCTATTTTTGCATTTGGGTATAGTATGGTAGGTTTTC
This sequence comes from Protopterus annectens, assembly GCF_019279795.1. Taxonomy (NCBI): domain Eukaryota; kingdom Metazoa; phylum Chordata; order Ceratodontiformes; family Protopteridae; genus Protopterus; species Protopterus annectens. The sequence continues at coordinate 928,672,915 of NC_056737.1, read as the reverse complement.
TGAATAAGGTATAAAAACAAAGGCTCTAAGTAAAGATTAAATACATAACAAGGAAAGAAGAGATCCTTGCATCACTCCATTCTTTAGAGAGATAGGCTTTGAAATTAGCTTATTAATTTGTAGCTTGATGTATGCAATATGATATATGTTTTTTCAGAAAATTGGGCTAAGGATTTTCTTTGCCCTATTTGTGGAGTGTATATCTGGTTCTAGGTATTCACAGTTTTTTTTTTTTGTTTTGTTTTGTTTTTTTAGAAAATTAGTATAGTAAGTAGAAATTTTGAATGCATCAAGCTCAGCAAAAAGAAATTGAATATTAACTGCATTAAATGCTTTGGCCACATCTATTGAGAAAGCAAATCAATCAAGAGTTTGGAGGGAGTCTAAGCCCATTCTGAGTACAGGCTAATGTTCAGTTTTCATATGCTGATAATCAATTGGTATACAGTAGTATTAACTCTTGTTACAGTACTTTAATCTAAGATTCATCTTCCTTAGTGGAATTATGATGTTGTGTTAAGAACAATGATTACATTTTCATTTTTTTAAGTTGTTTTCATATTTTTTAGCTTTCTTTTTTGCAGTAGGATACCCCCTGATTTGGGTTTTTAGTGAGGCCCATTCTATATCTAATTTGGTATAATCAGTTTGAATTTTTCATGAAACTCTGTTGGCATTCTAGATAGATTGTTTTTTTATTTAATCTTGTTTAAGGAGGTTGTTATTAAAAACCTACTGGAACACTGATTATTTTGCCAAGGAAAGTTAATGTCAAAATTGAGGTGTGGTTTAATTTTGTAATGATCTGAAATGGTTCTAGGATCATTATGGATATTTACAATATGGTTGAATAAATAGTTAGAAATCAGAAAAATGCTAATTTGACTAGGATTTATCCCAAAAGAAGTAAAATGTATAGTTGTTCCTATGAGATACAGTAAGTAATTTTCCACTATATCTAAAATGACTAAGGAGGAGTTAACATCTCTAATTTATGTTTAGCTGATCTATCCAAAACAGGGCCAATGACAGAGTTCCAGTCACCAGCAATAATAAAGTAATTGGTAAAATTAGAGAGTATGTTGAATATTTCTAAGAAAATGGGGGGTTGGTAGGAGTAAGGTGTAGATAGGTTGAATATAACAATTGGTTTATCCAGGGAGAAAATCCTAACAATTATAAAGCACCATTTACCTTCCATATCTGAATTAGAGTCAATAACAGTCTCAGTAAATACATTTTAATTAAAATTACACCCCCTATCTGAGGGCTATTTTGCTAAGTAACCATCTTTTATTTATCTTGTTCCACTGTGTTTGCATCATATGTGTCACTTGTAAGAGAATGACATGCACTTCAAACTTGTATGCAGAGCTGGATCCAGCACTAGGTGACCTAGGCAGTTGCCTAGGGCCCATTGGATGAGGGGGGCACACTGGCCAGCAAGGCCTGCCACAACATTTAATTGTTAATTAAAAAAAATTTAATTATACAGCTGAATTTTTAACAGCATTTTTGTTTAAGAATGCACTCTGTCTCTGTGCTTGAGTGGATGCACACATGCACATCTACATTTTCACTGTTTCTCTGTGTATGTCGATGCATGCGTATTTTAAACATTCATATTGCTGCTTCTGCTTTTTTTCCATATGCAGAATTTAAACTTGCTTGGGTTCCTTCAAATGAGATGTTCATTCGGAGGACATATCTTCCTTTGGTAAGGTGTGTGTGTGTGTGTGTGTGTGTGTGTGTGTGTGTGTGTGTGTGTGTGTGTGTGTGTGCATGTGTGTGTGTCTATGTGTGAAATACCATAGTTAGGGATGACAGGTTAGTTGATCAACTTGTTCAGGTTGAAACCCTGTACCTTGGTTACTGGAGAAAAGAGCCTGAATCCTCTATACCAGCTACCAGACTGCTTAAGAGTTCCAGTGCATTTTCAAGGAATTGTGAGTTTCAATGAAGAGAACTTCACCATTTCTCATGCTAAGGCTGCTTTCAATGTGTAACTGTTTTTTTTAGCAAATGGCCATCAGTGTCTGTTCAATAAAATCTGAAAGCATTGTTAGTAGCACAATAGGTAGAGTATGCTAAGCTTTGATGTAGAAGGCTGTGGGTTCTTTTCCCACACTATGTAGATGGATTGCTGGTACTGCAGTATTCTTTAAGTGGAGGAAAGGGGTGCTGTGGTCCTAACTGTGTCCTCCTTTGGATGAGATGCCTAATAGCTATTAACCTATTGTTGGTCTGCCAGCCATTCCCTATTGCAATATTACCAGCTTATCAACACATATATATTATATATATATATATATATATATATATATATATATATATATATATATAGATTATATATATATATATATATTGTTTTATGTAACATGGGTAATTTATTCTTCAAGGAGCAGCAGGCACTGAATTTGTAAATGAAAAACTGAAATGTAAAGTTGTTTGCGAGCAACAACCTGTTCATTAATTACAGAAGTCTTTAATGTGGAATTATTCAGATGACTTTTAGTTCTGCAGAAATTGTACATATTGACTGATACTGGTGGACTGCAATGAAGTTGAGTAGCCATTTATGAGTAAAATGTTCTGAAATAGGTAGTTTTGTCATTAATGGTTCATACATTTTGTTTTATTGCTTACTGTAAAAAATGTTCAAAACTACAAATTTAAAACACACTCTAAGAAGTGGTACTGTATTATGCAAGGAATATAATTTATTACACTCAGGAAGGTGAATCAAAGAACACGTGTATGTATGCATGGTCCTAAAATGTGTGCAAGGAGTCTACGGTTTTATAACTGCCAGAAGGTAAACTTAATCCACCAGTGGCCAAATACATTTTTTGAATGTGGGTTTCAATTCCATTTCAAGTACAAACAAGTTTACTGTTTATGCAAAATCAGTTTTCAGTCTGAGACTGTATAGTTTTGTTTAGCAAATGGCTATCCATGTTTGTGCTATAAAATTTGAAATAACAGATTTAAATTAAATAACAACATAATTGTTGTATAATTAAAAACATAGCTCACAGAAGTAAAATACCCATTCATAACTATTCCCCACCCAGGCAACATACACTTCTCTACAACCATTAGAATTCTATTATCAGGAAGATAGCTTGTTATACTACCCATCCTGAAGGTATTCTCTTCTATCCCTCTACATACTATTTACAATACCTTCCCTTCTTAGCTAACCACCTTTTCTCTTAACTATCATCCTTACATTCAACCTGGAAATACTTTTCTTTCTTTCTTTTTACACACTTCAAATATGTAAAATGTTATCTCTGTATATTTATACCATAAACCTACAATGTTTGCTTGATTTAAATGTAACCTTGACTATAAATTGTCAGTGATTTGTTTAATGTTTAGATTTCTATGTGACCACAACTCTAAAGTGTCACTTTTTGCAATGTGGAGCTTTTCTCCCCAGGCCTCCGCTGAAAATGGACCTGTGTCCAGTTGGACTTTCCCAGTTAACAAATGTAAAATAAAATAAATAAATAATAAATCCAAATATCTGCAATAATTTTTAAAGCAAGAAAAAGCAACTTGTGCTATGGCACTAAAAATAACTTGTGCTGTCGCACTAAAAATAATTTGTGCTGTGGCACTAATGTTAAGTACTATGTTCTCCACTTTCTGTAACTAGCGCTGGAGTGTGTTTTCATTCAAATACTATGGTTCTCTGACTATTTCTGATCTCTGCCTGCTTTTGATTTTGGATTGAAGTTATTTAAGGTTTGGTTACTTCTACTTTTTATTTTTTTCTTATACCGCATTTTGTTTTGCTTTAAGTTTTTTGTTTATTTGGAGTTTTAAGAGGTCTTGGCTTGGATCAGTTAGAAAAGTTAGAAAATAATTCTTGGAATACAGTGAATAATATCAAGTTAAGTAGTGAAAGGAGCAGAGAAATCGCATTCCTAAATTTAATTGGAAATATTTAGAGGCACCTTTATTTAACTATAGTGCTTGTTTGATTTGTTGTTCTCTGGCTGACTATTGCTGATCTCTGTCTGCATTTGATTTTTCCCACTCACCCTACTGCTGTCATTTTTTTAAGCTTGGTGGCTTTTGAGTTGCCTGCCCCCACTATAAATCTGATTTTGGACACTTCTCCCAGTTCCACCTCATCAGGTCATTGTACTGAGCACTGACAGATGAGCTGGGAAGGCAGCCCCCCTTAGTCTGTTAAACTTGAATAATCTTCTGTTTCCTCTCTTCCCACTTACTACAAAAATGCTTTTATTCAACTGTTTTTACTGTATCTGTGCTTCTTCCTACTTTATTACTTTATTTATCTTTTTTCTGCATGTTCTTAAATGGTTTAGTTGCATTTAATATGCTGCATTTATTACTACTTGTTAGTAGCCTGATCAAATTGTAAATGTTATTCTAAGCCTCTAAGTTTTGATTTAAGCACTTGGGCTTCAAACTATTTATCTTACATAAAGAAGGTTTGCGATCTATATTCTTGTGGCAAGAGAGGGTAGCCTCCACCCTTCTGAGCTGGGAATTGCTGGTAAAAGCTTATTGTACCTGTTATTCTAAATGTCTTTGTTCTGGTTTAAGCACTTGGGCTCCAAACAAGTCATTTTACATTAGGAAGGTCTGTGCTCTATGCTCTTGTGGCATTATTGTCTAGACAGATTTTTTTTAACTACTAGAGCATTTAGTTTGCTCATAGTCGAGTACTGCTCATCAAGTTCCTTGTCTTATTGACTTATAAAATATTTAACTTTTCCTCACTCATCACACCCTGACTCTCTCTGAGGCCAATCAGGTTCAGATGGGTAATCTAAGGCATTGTAGCAATTGCCTCATGTACAGTGACATTCCACGTATTCTTAATAAAACAGATAGAGTATGCAAGAGTTATAAATACACTAACAGTGGAGGCAAAACTCTCTCATACAACCAAAGTAATCTTAGGCTGTCAGTGACACGTGCAATATGCCTACTGCACTGCACAGGGTAAAAACACTACACATAAAAATACCTCCTGCCCAGTACAATCAAAGAAAGGGTCCTCAGCTATCACTTAAACACTCCTCTACATGTAGTAACACTGTATCCATTGCTTCCACTGCTAAGCCCTTAAGGCAAATCAGCACCCAGCCAAATTTCCTGGTCATTGGTGATTCTATACTGAGGCACATCAATGTCCCCCTCACCAGACTGAGTAAGGGGAGAGTCATGGTTAGCTGCCTTTCCGGGGCTAAGATCCAGCAAGTCACACAGACAATCAGGTCATTGAACTACAGGTACCAGTATGACTCTGTCATGGTCCATGTGGGAGTTAATGACCTGAGATGTACCTTCCTTGACTATAGGAAGCTAGACATGATTGAACTCACTGATTATGTGTCTCAGGCAGGTATGAGCCTAGCACTGAGCAGCATACTACCTTCTCCAAAGATGATGCCACTTTACCAACAAAAAAGTAATTGATTTTAACAATTGGCTTATATTTAGGTGTCAGTCCAGGGGGTACAATATTTGACAACCTGGGAGGACATGGTTGACAGATAATGCTGTTTTGCCAGGGATAGTCTGTACTTATCCCCTCTAGGCTTTTGGATATTGGCAAGGACATTTTCCACCCTCAGAGTGATTTTTTTAAACAATGCCAAACTGATAAACCTACCAACTTAACTGAACCTATGCAGGAATATGTGAAGGTGGCAGTAGTCAATGCTAGAAGTCTTAACAAGAAACTCCACTCCATGCAAGCCTTCCTCTCCCTGGTGAGACATCTATGTCGTAACAGAGACATGGTCTATTGTCACTGAGAGTACCCCAGGACTCCAAGGTTATAATGCCTTTCACATCTTTAGACTAGCTACTGCACAGAAGGAAACTAAAGATGGGGGAGTCTCAGTGTATATTAAAACTAATCTCACATCCAGACTAGTTAAAATGTATGACCCACTGGAACTCATACACATGCAACTCACCATAACAGGGTGTCATACCACATCCTTGTACCCTTGCAACCTATAGCTCCCCCTCCACATCCCAGGACACCAAGACCACCTATTTCGATGTACTAGACTCCCTCACAGTTCAACCCAATACGATATTCATGGGGGATCTCAACTACCCCTCTATAGATTGGGAATCCTGTATTACTTCTAATGCACAAGCCTAGCTATTTCTAAACTTTGTTAATACCAACATCCTGGAATAGTTGATCCATTCTCCTACCACAGGTAGAAACATCCTTGACCTTGTACTCATGAACACAGGAGACTGATGTTCCTCATCCAATGCAATATCTTCACTCATCAGATCTGACCATAAGGAAGTATTACTTGAAATAAAAATTAAATCTGGGGATCCAATGAAACCAAAAACCTTTAGGAACTATTCCAAGGCTAACCTCTCTCTACTCAGCAACACCTTGGCTAAATTCCAAGCATTCCCAAATCCAGCATACACTAAGCTATTTACAAAATCTCTGTACAGCCGCAATAGCTGTATACAGTGAGCTGTTTCCATTCATATTAAGAATAAGACAAACTCAAAAGATAAACCACTCTGGTGGAATGACAATATCAATCTGTTATACAACAAAAAAAAAATAAAAATCTTGGCCAAATGTAGGAAGAACAAAACTATACATACTAAAAGTTCCCTGACCAATCCAAACAGGCAGCAAAGAGGGTTAATTAATAATTCAAAGGCTAAATTTGACGACAGAATAGCTTCTCAGGCAAAGTAAACACTTGCCCAAGCAAACAGAACTCACACCATAGTAAATAAAACCTATCTATGTGGGAGGGGCTACACCCTACACAACCTCATACCCCCCAGCTATATATACCAACTCCGGGATCGCACTTAAAGTGGAGAAAAGGACATGTTGGGCAAGTGTTTACTTACACTGGGAAAATTTTGCTGTTCAGTTATTCAAGAATTCGGGATTTTCATCTTGCAAAAATTAGTTTTGATTATATGAGATTTGGGGATTCAGAAGGGGATCCATATATATATATATATATATATATATATATATATATATATATATATACACACACACACATATATATATATATATATATATATATACACACACACACACACACACACACACACACACACACACACACACACACACACGTGTAGCTGTGCATCATTATATCTAGATGTCTATAGATAGCTACCACAGGCTGCTGAGAATGATGGTAAATGAAATCTGAACATAAAATGTCAGGAAATAAATGAGTTTAGCAGTGCCCCATTGTGCCTTTTGTGCACTGTCAATACTAGCCTTTACACTAGCTACTTACACATATCCTTGGTGTTCTTATTTAAAATACTAATTAAAAATGGGGAAGGTATGTGCAAGCAAAGGTATATGAGGTGAGGCCAAGGATACCTGTGCAAGATGAGGAAAAGTACAATCCTATCTCAGGCAACAATATATAAAAGGAATTCTGCAATTTCTTAAAAAGGAAAAAAGGTGTCATATTGTAAAATAAAGGTGGACAGAAAGGGAAATGAAACACGTCCACTGAAAGGACAAATGGAAATAATATGAGGAAAGTGCCTTCCTAAGGACAACTCATTAAGCTAGTCCTTGACTACACATTTGATGCCCAAAATATACTTTCCTGCTTACAATTTCACTTTAATATATCTCACATATCATTTACTTTTAAATGATACATGTGTTTCATGTTATACAGCCATCTCCTAGACTCAGTCAGTTCTCTTCATCTACTGTTTCTGCACCATTTGTAAGCACACATGGTTAATTCTTCAGTCGACTACTTCTCTATTATGTGTGCTCTAATCCATTTACTGTTACTGTAGATGAGCAATGATATACATCTATACTGCAATTTCGCTTTGCATTGCACTGACTTTTGAGTCCTCATAAATGAAAACAAACTTCATTCTACATGACCTGTCCAGTTAGGTACTAAATAAAAAAACAAAGCAAGGAACACATTGGGTTTAGAACTTCTCAGTGGCCATATTGATTAAATGTTTTTGATGGCATTATATGACAACTAAAACACAACAGCATCAAATTTAACAACCAGAAATGTAACAGCTTAAACAGTTAAAGAGCCAATATTTTGCTAGCATGAAAGGATGCAAGGAGGAAAACAAAAGAGATCTTTAAGAAAAGAATGGACAGAGCCCCAAAGTTTGGGATCAAAGATTGAGAATACATGGTTTAAGCAATGAAGCCTATTTTGGCGGGTTTGCAGGACAGGACATGAGTGTTTAAGACTTCTAAGGTTGTATGTTGGTGGATTCTTGAATAGTCTGGAGACTAGATAATAAATAAATAATAAATCCAAATATCTGCAATAATTTTTAAAGCAAGAAAAAGCAACTTGTGCTATGGCACTAAAAATAACTTGTGCTGTCGCACTAAAAATAATTTGTGCTGTGGCACTAATGTTAAGTACTATGTTCTCCACTTTCTGTAACTAGCGCTGGAGTGTGTTTTCATTCAAATACTATGGTTCTCTGACTATTTCTGATCTCTGCCTGCTTTTGATTTTGGATTGAAGTTATTTAAGGTTTGGTTACTTCTACTTTTTATTTTTTTCTTATACCGCATTTTGTTTTGCTTTAAGTTTTTTGTTTATTTGGAGTTTTAAGAGGTCTTGGCTTGGATCAGTTAGAAAAGTTAGAAAATAATTCTTGGAATACAGTGAATAATATCAAGTTAAGTAGTGAAAGGAGCAGAGAAATCGCATTCCTAAATTTAATTGGAAATATTTAGAGGCACCTTTATTTAACTATAGTGCTTGTTTGATTTGTTGTTCTCTGGCTGACTATTGCTGATCTGACTAGTTGAGTGAAAGTCTTGTTCTTGATAAGTTTGAACAGCAGAAAGGGAAGGAGAAAGTTAACATGTTATTTCACAGATATACAGTTAGCTTTTTCAAAGGTATTGCAGTAGTGTTCATTTCTTGGGAAGAAAGTGATGAATCTGTATAGGGCATTTGAGATGGTTTGAATGATGAAAGCATTTCTTTTTGAGGCTGCAGCAATCAGAGAAAATCCATATTGTAGCTGAGATAGTTGGGTATCTTTACTTGTGGCATTCCTATTTGCTCAGAACAGGCTAAACCCAGAAATGTTGACAGCTAATTATTTTTTTTTTTGAGAGTAATTCACATGGAGATGGAAATTTAGGATGGGTTCCAACCAAATACTTAGGTATTTGAATGTAGCAATGTTTTCAATAGTGTTATACAGATGACTGAGGATTTGCAGAGGTCTGTCGATAGACATGAGTATTTATCTATTAATAAAAGCATTTTTTGTTTGTTTTGGAGGCATTAAGCAATAATTGTTTATTACTGACCCACTGAATAAGGGCATGAAAATCCTCCTGAAGTTCAAGAGAGGAATATCACCATGACATCAGCATGAAGCAGGTCAGGAAGATGGCGTAAGCCAAGAAGGAGTTTGTTAAGGTAGATAGAAATGAGGAGAGGTGACAGAATAGATCCTTGGGGGACACCCTTCTGCAGAGGGTTTGATGGGCACATTGATGAGTTGAAATTCACTGAGATGCGGCATTAACAGAGGTATTTTTTGAGCAAGTGCAGTTTGTCATTACTAACGCCTATTTCACTGACATGGTAAACTGAAGATTCTAGTGAGGTCAATTAAAATGGTTCCAGTAATTAGTCCTTTGCCCATTCCAAGAAGTATGTTGTCAATGAGTGTCCAGATAGCTGTGGATGTACTGTGGCCAGACTAAAAGCAATGCTGCTATGGAGATAGAAGATGGTATTGTCTGATTTACTGAATGAGTGGCAAGTAACATATTTTTTTCAGAGCTCCTGGGGTAGAGAGGATAGAAACAGGCCAGAAGTTTGAGAGATTTGAGGGGTTATGTTTCTTAGGGAGATATTTTACAACAGCATTTTCCCCAGGTATTAGGCATAATATTAAGTGTAAGACAAAGGTTGTAGATGTGTTTCAGTGGGGTTATGATGTAGTCTTTGCAGTGATAAATAAACCGTGAGTCAAGGCTTTCTGTACCAGGAACCAATCAAGTTTAATATGTTCAAACACAGTGTAAATTTCCTTCAATAGGATAGTTCTGAAGTAGAATAAATGGATATATGGAGCTGTGGAGAGTGGCACAGGCAATTTAGAATCATCTAGATTAAAGGATGACAATGTTGTTAAAAAAAAAAGGAAATCAGAAGCAGAACGTTGGGAGGATGTGAAATTCATGGAGGGAAGGTTATTCTGCCCTTTAAGGCAATGACTGCTATCCAAAAGTTTTTGGGTGATTTTATTAGGGAAGTTTGGTATGATTTCATCAAGAGACTTTTATGACAGTATATTGTTTCCTTGTCATGACTGCATAGCTGGGTGTAGCATAGTCTGTTTATGGAAGTGAAGAGGTCTTCTAGAAATGCCGTGCCTTGTCTATGACTTGTAGAAGAGCTTTAAACTCATAGGTTAACCAGTTATTAGTTTTTGGTTTATGAAGTATTTGAATTACTGTGAAGCAAGAGCTGTGTAAGTCGATTAGTATAGGGTTCCAACTTGAATGGGCCTTGATAGAATAGTTTGTGAGGAAATAAAAAAAATACCGTTTTCAATGCTATGCTAGTCTACTCAGTTGTACTTGTCATTCTCACCAGGTATATGTAATTCTGTATTGATACTAGCCCTACTACCTTTCTGAGAACGAAAACAGTATATTTTAGACTTGGTTTACACTGAATCCAGGATGAAGCAGAGGATTTTTCAGGCCAGCAGAGTAACAGTAGTCTTACCCAAACCACCAACATGTTTATGAAGGAGAATCTTGACGCCATATTTGAGGTATGGAATATGAGAGTGAGAATGGCAAACATCTGTCTGTGAAGCTCTAGCCAGCTGCTGGAATAATCTGGTATTTTTAGCACCTGAGGAATATAGAATAAAATATAAATGCTTTTGAAGGTGGATCACCCTGATAGATTGCTGTGCAGGAGCATTTTATAGCCAGGGATTCATGGATAAGCAATATGCAACTTCTAGTTAGGTTATTACATGGCAACCAGTTCAAAATGACTTCAAAATGACTTTGTATTCACTTCATAGCCTCCAGTCCTTCATGAGTTATACTGATTCACACTAAAATGATTTACCATTTTCAATGGCAGGCTTTCAGATGATCTGGGCCCTTTGTGTCTAAAAGACAAGAGCCGCTGAAAGCCTATTCACACAATCAGACTATGTTTTCCTCCAAAAGTGGTTTCTAGACCTTCCCACAATTTAACTTGGAACATAATGGGGGATATAGGCTTTTAATCCATATTTTTTTATTTTATTAGATATATAAATTTCATTCTAATTAGGTATTTTCATTTACCCTAAATTTTACCTTCTAGAAATTCTTCTAATTTGTGTTAAAATAAATGTTTTGACATGGTATTATAGATCTCAACCTCTTAATGCAAAAAGTCTGGACAAAACCAACAATAATGGGGGGAGAAAGCCCCAAAAATAGTAACAAATTCTAATTATTGCCCTTATAAACGTAGAAAGTTGCTAGAATAAAATGTCTTGTGTCACCATTCATTTCTGAAGGGTATGAAGTCTGAAACTGAAATGCCTGTCATTATTTAATAAACTCAGTCCTCAATGATTTGCCACAAAAATCCAGAAACCACAAATTTTATGGGGAACAGACTAAAAATATGAGGCAAAAATCTGGACATTCTGTACAAATCTGGAAAGTTGAGAGGTATAAGATTTCATGTCTCCTCTGTTTGCTGTGTCACTAGGAAATGAAGACAGTGATTGAGTTAATGAAAGTTATAGTGCTGTGATTATGGCTAAACAATGGAAATCTGGGTGAAGTAATGAGCAATGCAGAAGAAAGGTGTGCAGATACTAAATGAAATTAAGGCAGAGCACCGCAGCAGTGTTCTGCTGATGTTAAATAAAGTAATTTGTTTGAATGTTAGAAAGACACAAAGTCTAGAAGAAGTGAAGTTTAGATTGTAGCACGTATCTGGTTTGGTCTGTTTGATTACTACATCAGGAAGATGGAACTGTTTCAAGTTGTTAACACTGAGTTTTTTTGCATGACTAAAATATTGCCATAATGTATTGGTGTGTGGAAGATGAATAATTTAGCTGGCAAAATGCAAAATGTGCAGTAAAAGCTGGCTGCACTAGAGGATAAGGCTTAAAAGAGGAATTAGGGAGTGACTGACTGATGCCCTGTAAAGAAAAGAGAGTTTGGACTTAAACCATCTTGCAAAAACAAAGATAAAAATATGGACAGCAGTAATATAGCTAGGATGGAGTGAAAGAGGCAAGTGCCCTGGGCACAAAGTGTTAGAGGATATGATCAGCCAATCCTAATCACCCTTCTCTGCATATTGGCATATAGAAGACAAACAGCAAAAGCCAAAAAATTGTGCTGCTGTGAGCAGAATGCTGGCAACAGCAGCTTGTGTATCTCAAAACGTCCGGAGCTCAAAAAGTGGTATCTGGGGTATACTGCATGGCTGCTCATGGGGTAGAGGATTACCTTCCTCCAGCTGATGGGCCAACAAGTCCAGACCCAGCTGCAATTTGACAGAGATATTATATGGGCATTAGTTGACACATATCACACAAAAACATGAATTGGAAGAATGCAACTGACTTTCTATACAGGTGCATAGCACTTACCCTACAATGAAGAGGAAATTTTCAAACACAAATGTGGGACACCTTGGGAATCTCACATGTGTCAGCCTATCAAATAATCAAGCTGTTCCTGCATACATCACTTCCATATGTAGAACAGCACATCTGCTTTCCTAATACATAAGGAGAAACAGCCACAGCAAACCATGGCTTCTGCTATGCTGCCTGCCTCTATGAAATGTTCACAGCTGTAAGTTTCACTTGTGTGTCAGTTAAGATCCATGAACAGCAATGCATAAATAGGAAAGACCACCATTCCAACAACCAGTAGGCAGCATGTTACTCACAGAGTTAATAACCCACGTGTCCATGCAGGATCCAGGAAATGTCCATGATTCCCACATATGGCATATAGATCATCTATACTGCTTCTTCCTGCATGGTGACATACCACAGGGCAATCTAGTAGGTAAGTGCAGGCGCAGTAGTATAACTTCATATTCTAATATGCAAAAGAGGTGCACAAAAGTATCCCCACAATCTTTCCTCCTTTTTGTAACATATTACAAGTGATGCATGTTACCCCATGGAGTCCTGGTTAATGATGCCTTATGAAACTTAAAAGGCAAGTCTGAATGACAGTATAACATCACTCAAGTTCAAACCAGAAATCTGCTAGAGTTGGTGTGGCCTGCTAAAATCCTGGTTCCACTACCTGGACACATCTGGGGTCACTGCAGTTTACAAAAACTACAACCTGCCACCTCTTTTTAAATGCTGCATTCTGCACAGTATGATCCACCATCGTTAAGCAGGTCAGCCAACATTTCAAAGACCCTTCATCAGTGCTGCAACAGGACCTACTATGTCCATCACAACATTCACCCTCAGTGAAATGGATGGCAGTGGATTACTAGCAGCAGCCATACCCCACCCCTCCAGATGACCTAGTGCACAATGTGCAGCAGACCAGGCAAATTATCAGCATCTAGGTCACCTCTGTGGGCCCCAAAATGTACACAGTGATAGTGTGGTGCCATACAGAACAAAATAATGCATGCAGTGATAGCCATGCTGGGTAATGCAGGACTGAGACACACTTGCATCTGACATTTCCACGTATACTAGATAGAAAGGGGATGATGAAGGTCACAGCCATCATCATTTGAATAGATGCCTAGGGACACAAGGATACATGACAATCTACACTGCCAGAGGATGGCAGAAGCACAGATCAGGAAAAGCAGAGACAGAGGTCATGGGGAGGGGTGAATCTGTGATAAGTATAATCTCCCCAGTGGTGTGGATGGGAAAGCTGCTGTGGGACTGGATGGTGGAGCAGCTGCACTGGTGATCTGTCAAGAGGCACTTCAGGGACATGCAGCATGGCCCTGGTGCTGGTAAGATTGTGCAGGAACAGATGCTCCTGCAAACTGGACTCAGTGGAGCTGGTGGCAGATGACCCACGTGGCGATCACACATAAAGCAGCACTTCCCAAGCAACACTACAGTGATGCCAACCCCCCCCCCCCCATTTATATGGGTAGGGTGCAAGCTACATATGTTGTGATGGGAGTCCATTACAGTCACCCTGTGTATGCACATGGCTTTGACCATAAGCAACACCAGGGCAAAGAGCACTGACAGTGGCACTGGCTAACATTCTCATGGAGGTGTCTGTGGAACTGATGTGTCCCACCATAGAGCATACATGACTGATTGTCTGTGACCTTCAATGTCTCTTGAATGCCACAAACAATGCCAACAGCCTCATTTTCTGCAGTATAGCTGAAGACTGTGCCCATATTACAGCCCTGCACATCTGTTTCTTGAGGTCAAGAGCTCTATGCATGTAGAGAGGTGAAGTACAGATGACCCAAATGGTAAAGAAAATATTTACCATCTTCTATGTACATTTTCTCTGTACAGTGCTGCATTTGTTACCAAGAAAAAGCAGATTACTAAATCATGACACATCCCAAAGATCAGCCAATATTAGATTTTAGTCAGAGCACACAAACCTGTCATTATGTGTTTTGTCATCCTGTATGTCACAGGTATGGCAGTATCACTTGCAAAATTGTCCACAGCCGAACTCTACTGCACATCAGAAATTATATGCTCACATGACCTTAAATAAGTGTTTATACTGACATGTAATAGGATGTATATTGTGAGACAGATGAAAAAATTGGGACATCAGAGCAGAAGCCAAAGTTACCACAACTAAACAGAAGGTCAAGGGGAATAGATTATGGTGCCCCAGTTGCACATGCAGGAAAGACAGGAAGAAGGCAAGAGACAACCAGGATGGCCAGCCAAGAGATGGATGGATTCCAGGGGAGGAGAGAAGACTTGCAATAGTCAGGAATGTGTGTCAAAGAAGGTAGAAGAGCAGTCTTGAATCAAAAGAAGTTATAACAGTTGATGGAACACCCCAACAGCATTTAGAAAATGGGAAAAATGAGGTTAATGGTGATGATGAAGGAGCCACACATTCTTTTCTTTAGCCATTCCTATACCCCAAAACACATTCAGAGTAAATGTTTGATTGACCAGTTTGTTGTTAAGAAGATATGATTACTCTGTCAAACGCCTTCATCATAAAATAATGCAAGATTTTGTAAATCAGCTCCTTAACATTATAGATATTTCTCCAGAAGTTTATTAAATATGAGTATGTAAGTACTGGCTGCATAACAAAGAGATATATAAAGCACTGAAACCAAAATAACCCAAGACTGATTAAGTAACTGGTAGCTGGGGAGCCATCTGTAGCTGTGTTAGCAAGTGGTTAATGCCATCTTCTCCATCCTGCAGGAACACAACTCAGTCCACTGCACAGACTGGCAAGCAGTAGAAGATGAGTATATAACAAGTGGTACGAAGGGCCAAGGACAAGGGCTCACCAAGCAGCAAGAGCATTGTAGCTGAAAGACAGATGTATGTACAGAAGTATGCATGGGTCAGTAGGCCAAGCATAGGAGCTCCATTCATCAAGGCAGCTGCACAGACTGGCAGGGTTCACTTAGTAGGTAAAATCATGATTTCTACCTGGATGATGGCACCCCTACTGCAGGATGTGCAGAAGGAAACTAATAGTCAGCTGGATAGACCTAGGAATAAAAATAAATCTGAGGAATTTGAAGTGCCTTTTGCAAAGGAATGTCAGAAGTAGGATTTCCGGGATTGCTCGCTTCTTAAAAGATTTACAGTAAACCGCTCCATGATCCTAAAAGTATTACTTAGAAAGCTAATAGGCCTGTAACTTTCTGTATAAGTATTCGCTTTCCCCTTGCACACAGGAATAGTCAGGGCTTGCATCCAGTCAGGTGGTAAGTTGTAGTCTAACACTGTGGAAGACATGGCTAAAAATACAATTTAATAGTGAAACTGTTTGAGTTTCAAATTGTCTCATTTCTAAGAACAAAACACAACCTCTGTCTTAGACAAATATTACATTTTATCAATGACAGGTAGATGTAATAATTGTTTCTAATCTGAACTTTTTAAGTGGATTCATTACATCCGAGTGATGCCTCCAGATGCATCTGCAGTTAACTCCTACTGATGCCTCGAGACATCAAATACTTACTGCTTGTTCATATACGCATAAATAATTCCAAAACCATGCTATACAAGGTTTTAAAAAATTTCTTCTTAAAGCTTATACAATGGCAAACTTAGCAGCATTAATATTTGACCTCTGTCTAGTGCAGGTAAATAGATATTAACTGTTGTTTTTATGATATTAATTTATGTAGCTATAACTTTCACATTTTTCTAAATATCTCAACAACCAAGTAACACAGATAGACCTCCTTAGGCACATATGAAAGCTCTCAGCTAGATGAATAAAATGCTGCTGACAATATGTGCATAACTTGAGTGGTTGCTGAGATTGTTTACAAAATATTACAAATGTAATAGCTACTATGTTTACTGTGACTAATAAAACCCGGTTTAAGACCTAGAACCTAAAGAATGCTACCACTGTAAAAACAGTTTGTGCTGAAGGGTTTGCCATTTATACTTATTTCATAACCCCTATGGTTCCAGAAATATGAACATTTGTTTGAAATGAGAAGACATAATTTGATTCTGTCAAAAGGCTTAGGCTCCGTCCATTGAAATTTCCATTGCAAACTTCCTGAGCTCCATCAGAATGAATGAGTTAACACTCTCCATCCCTTCCATCCTCAGAGTGAATGAGTTAACACTCTACATCCCTACTTTCCCACTTACTTTTTTCTACTTGACCTACATTGTCTTGAATGCCAATGTGAATTTTCTTTCTACCATTCATTCTAGCAGTCTATTACATGGATTTACATCTCTATCTCTATGAAGAAGTATTTTTAGCAATCCAAGGAATAATTAGTCACTAGAACCTGATGCCTATCTCCACTCCCTCACTCTCTGTCGTTCAGTTGTGGCTGGCCACTTCCCATCTACCAGACATGATATTGTCCACCTATATCATGTCTTTCATCTCTTCTGGTCACAGGTAAGAAAAGGGATAGTGCCACAATTCTCTATTCATATACCTTTCCCACCATCTCATGAATCTTTCTGTAGTTTTCATAGGTTCATAGATAAGGACTAGGCCAGGTGCCCTTGTAGGCCATTTTAAGCCCAAGCAGTTTCCCTTTTTGTGCTCAAAATAACCTATCCCATTTGGTTAGAGATTGGCCTTACCCATCCTGTGGTTGTATATTATATATTACCCTTAATAAGAATAATGGGGATCATACCATAGATAATTTGAGGTGACACATACATGGAATAAAGCCTTTAGGAGTTGCCTCAGTCCATTAGTAGTACAGGGGGTAGTCCTGGGATAAATGTTCTGTCTTTATCCATAGTCTAAGTTGCGCTTGAAAATGGCTTTAGTGTTGATTTTTCTTGAAATTCCTTCCAGCAGACTGATATCCGTTTCCATGTATGGCCTCCAGAAACCCACACTGAAGGTAGGGTGTTGTCTGACCTGTATCCTGTGGCATGAAAGAACTAAGGATGCACCCCAGTAACCAAAACATAAAAGACTAGGCACATTTGACTCACTTTCTTCTAAATTTGTAACTCTGAATGTGCATGTGATTTCTAGCACAAATACATTTTACAATTAGAAGACTGCCTTAATATTAGTAGTAACAAGCTAAATGTGTAAAACTGTTAGACTATAGCACTTAGCCTACAAACTGAGGGTAACCTGCTTCAATGTGCATAGAAAAGGGCTGTTATCAAAGCCTGTCAGTTAATGTAACTTCTTTTGACTTGCTCAGAGGTAAGTTCTAGCCTAGCGGCCCTTGTTAGACTTTTTGAGCTAAATTCCCTAAAAGGTGAGAATGAAACTCTGTACCTTGTGTCTGCAAGTTAAACACTTTAACTATTATGCCACACCTTGATCATTATGTGCCTTTCTTTATTGTGGCACACCCTTGGTGTGCAGACTTTTTTTTCAGCTCAGGTTTAATTCATTCTTTTCATGTCTGCTTTTAGAGTGGTGAACAACAAACAGCTGGGAACTGTGCCAAGT